>NC_140385.1:5090000-5380000 GCF_054491055.1 Hypomesus nipponensis
TTAAGCTGTGAGCTGGAGGGCATCTGGTCTACTTGAAGTCTGGGAGTAAGATGACTGTTGAGGTCATTACATTCCCACGGTTCAGAGTTCCTAGTAGAATACCTGCAGTCTGGCTCATCTGGGTAGCATTTGAACCACACCCGTCTGTATTAGACTGGTCTAATGGCACTAACACACACATTACCACTCTGTCACACTATACTCTCTTTGTCTCCCCCTCTCCCTCCCTCCCTCCCTCCCTCCCTCCCTCCCTCCCTCCCTCCCTCCCTCCCTCCCTCCCTCCCTCCCTCCCTCCCTCCCTCCCTCCCTCCCTCCCTCCCTCCCTCCCTCCCTCCCTCTCTCCCTCTCTCTCTCTCTTCCTCTCACACCCATCCGTTCCACCTCTCCATTTCTTTTCATTCGGTCTTTTCTCCTGTCTCTGTTTGAATGTTGGACCGCTTTCTAGTGGGGGAGGAGAGGCGGAAAGAAGAGGTGCACTCTGGGTAGACGCATACCTGAGTTGTCGGAAAACTCCGGAATCTCCCACGCCACGGCCGTCCGGATGTCTGTGGCTTGGAAAGTGGGCGGCGACCGGCACCTGTCAATCACAGGGGGCTCCGTATCTAGGAAGGAACACCAATCAAGGGGTTGCTCAGAGACAAGACCACCACGCTCGACAACACAAGTGAAAATAATACAGCCTCGTTAAAATCGAGCGCAAATCGAATTAGCATCTCATAACACAGAAACGCAGCGAGGGAATTCGTCGACGCCCCGGGTGAAAACGCAGACCGTTTGTCACTCGACCGAGTTTAGCGGTGCGCGATGTCGAAGGGGCACCAGTTAAAACACGTGTCTCTAATAAAAAACCACAGCGTTCCATCGTCATAACAACACATGGAAATGTTCACGGCTGGATAGCTACCACTGCGTAGGGTTTTTCCCCTTGACTACCGGGAGCCTGGAGTGTGACACCAGACTCCCCTGGCTGTCTCTCTCACTTGGTAGCTCAATTAGCCCAGCAGCCTGGGAGAGACCGCCATAGAGGGCTGAGGTAAAGTGGATCAGGAACAGGGGGGGTTTTACAGGGTTTGAATACAAATGACTTGTAGTGATACGTGCGCTCTGCCACAGACGCACACACACACACACGCATAGACTAAGAATTATTGGAGAATCCAACCCACAGCCCTAGAGTTGAAGACACTCAGAACCATTGACCTATGACCCCGACGTCTGTCGGTCCTTTCTCACCTACGACGGTGACTGTGAAGGAGCAGTTGGCCCTGTTCCCGGCCCTGTCAGTGGCCGTGTAGGTGATCCTCTCCTGGCCAATCGGAAACAGCTGTGGGGGGCTGTACACCGGCTTGACCTGCACTAGGACCTGGGAGAGCAGGAGGAGGTGGGCGAGAAGGAAGACGAGGTGAGATAGGAGTAAAAAGCAGAGGGGATAGACAGAAGGAAGTGCTGGTGTCAGGTGCACCATGGTTGTGAGTGAGTCCAATCCACATCGATCAACAGAGAGTGGAGGATTGCTCAGTGTGTTACAGACTAGAGAACCCCCTTCCCCCTCCCCCCCCCCGGTGGCGACCCGTTGCCACGGCGTCCGGCTCACCTCCTCGCCGGAGTTGTCGGTGGCGACGGGCACGTTCCAGCTGACGTTGGCCGTGCCGCGGCGCTCGTCCGTCCCGGCGGCGACGTCCCGTGGGCACTGAAGCCACGGAGGCTCCGAGTCTGAAGGGACGGAGAGGGGAGACAGAGTCCAGGGAGACAAAGAGACAAGGAGAAGAGAGGGGGACGGAGAGGAAACACAGAGTCCAGAAAGACAAAGAGACAAGAAGAAGAGAGGGGGACGGACTGAGTTAACAAAACACACACACTGACACACACACACACACACACACAGGGAATATGAAGTCACCCTCCGTTAACCTCCCATCTCTGGTCCAGGGTTTCGACCTGTCCTTGTCTTTTCATACTTTTTCATACACTTACACACACGCCCTCACACACGCCCTCACACACACACACACACACACCGCCACGTACACACACACACTCCCTCACACATACACACACACACGCCCTCACATACACACACACACACACACCCTCACATCAGGAACCTATTCTGCTACTAATGAGAGAGTGCAGCAGGCTGCCATACTGACATCACCTCACGTCCAACAACGATCCCCGCTATCATCCTTCAGTCCTTACCTCAACACTGACCCCCGTGAGTCTGCTTGGCTAGTGTTCACAAACCCAGTCATGTTCTCGGTATTATCGTTTTTTTAGGTCTTACTTTGGCCTAATAAAAACAGGTTTAATTTAACAAAACTGTTCTTTTTCAAGGAAAAAATGATGAACCTGAATCCTGATGTATTTGCGTGCGTGTGTGTGTGAGCTTGTGCATATGCATGTGTGTGTGTACAGTATGTGCGCGTGTGCTCGTGTGTGTGTGCATGTGCGTGTGGCTATTTGTATGCGTGAGTGTGTGTGTGTGTGTGTACAGCATGTGTGTGTGTGTGAGGGTGTGTGTACAGCATGTGTGTGTGTGTGAGGGTGTGTGTACAGCATGTGTGTGTGTGTGTGAGGGTGTGTGCTTTCCTCAGCTGGACATGACCCATCCGCTGAAGCATCCTCAGCACTGTTACACACCACCTCTGTGTGCTTTAATCACACACGCCAGACTTCATTAACAGGGAAATACTTCCCTGCTGGAGTCATGAGCATGAGGACCAACCTGGACGTGTGTCAGATCCACACAGCTTTTCCCTTTTATTCTCTGTTTCTTGTTTTCTGTTTCTCTCTCTGTCCGATCTCTCTCCCCCCTTTCGCTCTCTTATTTTAACTCTTGTCCCCCTCTTCCTTCCTTTCCCTACTGAAAACGTTGAGTGCGCTCCGACGCTATCTCTTTTCTTGTCTTCCAGTCCTATTCCTTCCTTCCTTCCTCCCTTCCCTCACTCTCCCTCTCTCTTCTCATTATCAAACGGAGGCCAGCTGGTGTCAGCAGAGAACCAGACCAGATCCTTCTTCTACCATTAAAACAGCTACGGATGAATAAGCCTCCCTCCCTCCCATCCCCTCCTTTCATCTTTACGAGAGCTCTTCCTCCCTTTTATGGGCGGTGCTCCAAATAGGCTCAGTCCGTGCACTGCTGAGGAAAGGGGGGAGGCGAGGACATGGAGGTGGGCAGAGCCAGGTTAGCGAGCTAGCTAGCACCTGTTTCACCTGGCTCGCAGCTGGACATCTGGGTGTGGTTAGGCCTGTGAAGGCCGGTATCAGAGGAACCGGTGGACATCATCGGGGGGATGGTTCACATTAGTGACTGGGAAACCTAGCAGAGGGAAAGGCCGGGAGCGGAGGGAGGGACAGAGCGATGGGCTAACAGATGGATAGAGGCGGTGGTGTAGGTATATGTAATCCACAGACACACACATACATACAGACACCAATCCAGTCCTGCCACCTTACACACACCACCTCTCTGTCTCTCTAGCTCCATACCTGTGCAGGTGACTGTCTGGACGCTAGCGCTCCAGCTTCCTGTGGACAGACACCGCGCCTCCTCGTCCCCCTGTAGACTGTAACCTCGGCGACAGGTGAGCTGGCACACAGTTCCCGTTGAGACTTCCCCCTTTCCACAGGTAGGGGGCGACAGCAAGACGTGGTTCGGAGTCAACATGGGGGGGCAGCGGACCTCTGAGACAGAGAGAGAGAGAGAGAGAGAGAGAGAGAGAGAGAGAGAGAGAGAGAGAGAGAGAGAGAGAGAGAGAGAGAGAGAGAGAAAGCGAATGATCAATCATTCTTTCACCTCATCACTCCACCATCTAGTAAACCCCATGGTAAGGAACGTTCAGTTCACAGGGCTCCAGTGGTTCACTACCAATTGGGAAAAAGAAAACCATCATATAAACATGCTTCCTGTATCCCACTCGGGGAGATTTGATTTCCGAGGTCCTGGCCCTTAAAACAAGCTTCCTCACTCATTCTCTCTCTCTCTCTCTCTCTCTCTGTCTCTCTCTCTCTCTCTCTCCTCTCCCAGCAGAACTATGCAGTATCCATAAATCAGATTTGGATACAAAAGAGAGAAAATGTTGTCGGAAATGAATGTAAGAAGCACATGGCCTGCCAGGACTATTACAGACCAGAGGTCCAAGATGTTCCTGGAGACTGCTGAGAGTGGCCTTTGCCCAGAACAAGCTAGGACCCCAGGATTTCTCGTAGTACTGTGCTCGCTCTCTCTCTCTCCCCCTCTCTCTCCCCCCTCCCCTCTCTCTCTCTCTCTCTCTCTCTCTCTCTCTCTCTCTCTCTCTCTCTCTCTCTCTCTCTCTCTCTCTCTCTCTCTCTCTCTCTCTCTCTCTCTCTCTCTCTCTCTCTCTCTCTCTCTCTCTCTCTCTCTCTCTCTCTCTCTCTCTCTCTCTCTCTCTCTCTCTCTCTCTCTCTCTCTCTCTCTCTCTCTTACTCTCTCTCTCTTATTCTCTCTTTCTCTCTCTCTCAATATTCTTAGTTTCAGAAAAGACTGTGATGAGGATAAGACCTGCTGGAGAGACAGAGACGTGTGACTGAGACGACTCAGCAGAACTGACAGCCAATCAGAGGTGAGGGCCGGTCCTGTAGCTGTTGGCAGCGAGCGGCTGCAGTGTTGTAATTAGAGAGAGCCAGTGGTGCTGGGCCCACACAGGGCCAGGGCCAGGCGGCCGGAGGTCTGTGGCCAAACATCCTCCCCGCTCCTGCCATCTCTTTAGCTTTCTAGCACACAGTGCTTGAGGTCTATGGTTATCTTTCTAGCACACAGTGATTGAGGTCTATGGTTATCTTTCTAGCACACAGTGATTGAGGTCTATGGTTATCTTTCTAGCACACAGTGCTTGAGGTCTATGGTTATCTTTCAAGCACACAGTGATTGAGGTCTATGGTTATCTTTCTAGCACACAGTGCTTGAGGTCTATGGTTATCTTTCTAGTACACAGTGATTGAGGTCTATGTTTATCTTTCTGGCTTGAAGACAGTCTGTGTGTGCTGTGGTGTTATTTTGACTTAAAGATCACTGTGTGTGTGTGTGGATGGATGCATCGGGCGGTGATTGCATGTGTGTGTGATTGTGTATGGTGTGCATGGGTGCATGGCAGGTGGTGTGTGGGTGCGTGGTTGTGTGTAAGTGTGTGTGTGTGTGTGTGTGTGTGAGACATGACAGGCGTGGTGGCTCATTGTTATGAGAACGCATATATATCTTTCTCTAGGGTGATGTAGTGCGGCGGGGACCAAATCTACACCATGTGTCCAACCTCAGTGTGTGTGTGTGTGTGGGTGTATGTGTGTGTGTTTAAACACAAATACCCCGTAACATGCATTCCTTCCTAACCCTTCACCCAATATCTCATGTGCATTCAGACAGGCGGCAACTCTGGGAGACAAGGGGAGGCTGTATCCGAGGGCAACAAGACACGCACAGCGATGGAGAGAGAAGACGGGAGGGGTGTGGGACGAGGGGAAGAGAGAGGGAACGATTTCCTGCGTGTCAAGGAATGACACGTACGAAATACGGAACCCTTGACGGGGTCAGACAGGTCGAAGCCTCCACTGAGCGGTAGGGTGCGTTTGTTTTAGGGAGTGGAGAGAAAAGGGGTGCGTCCTGCAGGCTTACCCACACACCGTGGCTGAGGGCCGCTCCACTGGGAGTCGGCCAGGCAGGTGAGCTGGGCTTCTCCCTCCAATCGGTACCCGCGCTCACAACGCACCGTGCACTCTGCCCTGTACGAGGCGCCGCCGTCGCTGCAGTTCAAGTGGCCGTGCTCCGGACGGGAGAGGGAGGGGCAGGACCGCACTGGGAGGCAAAACAAAGGAACGGGAAACGAGGACAAAGTCAGATCAGGTTGCTCCTGCTTTCATCTCCTTCTCCGAGATGTAAAAGAGTGAGGAAATAGAAGACATGAATAGATAGAGAGAGAAGGAAGGAAAGCGACAAGGAGAGGGAGCGAGAGAGAAGGAGAGAGAAAGACGCAGTCCTGTGTCATTTAGTCTTACATACTGTACATGAGAAAAAATAATCAAGGCTATGCTTCCTTAGCCTGAGGTCTACGAGAAAGTGTGTGTGTGCGTGGGTGTAACAGAGAGTGTAGAGGGTTATTCCTCATTACTCACTGATAGACATGCGTTTCCTAGGAAACCCCCTCCTCCAGGGCTCATTGTAACTTTGTGAGGTCTGAATATCCAGACACGCGCACAGACACCATAACACACGCAGACAGTAAATCTTTTACCCATTAAAATGCCTTTCTCAATGTCTGTCTGTTTGTCTTATCTATTTTTCTTCTTCCTATCATTAAATTCCCCTGCGTTGGTTTCCTCGTTCCCCCCTCGCCCTCTCCCTCTCCCCCTCCCCCCTCCCCCCTCTCCCCCTCTCCCCCTCTCCCCCTCTCCCCCTCTCCCTCTCTCTCTCTCTCTCTCTCTCTCTCTCTCTCTCTCTCTCTCTCTCTCTCTCTCTCTCTCTCTCTCTCTCTCTCTCTCTCTCTCTCTCTCTCTCTCTCTCTCTCTCTCTCTCTCTCTCTCTCTCTCTCTCTCTCTCTCTCTCTCTCTCTCTCTCTCTCTCTCTCTCTCTCTCTCTCTGTGTCTTTCTCTGTGTCTTTCTCCCCTTGTCTCTCCCCATAGCAGAAGTTACCATATTGTATATTCATATGATTAGTTTGCCTGTTAGATGATAACTCTGGTTCACTTCCTGACATCTCTCAGAAGCCCCACCCCCCCCCAAACCCTCCAACAGACGCTCGCACACACACCTGCTTCTGATCAGGCCATTATTAAAAGCGATGTGGGACGCTCTTCAAAGGACGGAACCCCCTGCCTCTCAGAACCCACGCTGATGTTCTAGAACTTTCATAAACCTTTAATGTGTCCCTTCTGAACGAGGAGATCCCCTTGCTAGGATGCTGCTTAATGTGAACCCCAGAGCCTGGGGCGGAGTGGTCCACACTCTCACTGCAGACTGTGTGTGTTTAGATTGAAGCAGAGCTAAACATTTACTGTAGGGAAACACTCCTGTCTGTCTACCAGCAGCTGGAGAAAGTGAGCGATAGATGTTTGAGAGACAGAGAGAGAAAGAGAGAGAGAAACAAGTGGAATTATGTTTAAAAAGAGGGAGAACACATTTGGTAGATAAACAATTGATTCAGTGTAGAGCATGTGTAATCAAACTCATCAATCTGATCTACGTGTGTGTGTGTGTGTGTGTGTGTGCGTGTGTGTGCGTAGCTGTATGTGCCTGTGTGTGTGTGTGTCCTCACCTCTGCAGCTGGGCGGGGTGCCGGACCAGGTGCCGTCCGGCTGGCAGAGGCGTATCCCGTCCCCCTGCAGGTCGAAGCCCGGCAGGCAGCGGAGCCCACAGGCCGCGTCAAACTGGTTGTTACACACGTTCTGGATGAAGAAGCTGTTCTCTGGAGGAAACAGCTCTGGACAGTACACCACTGGAGAGGAGAGGGGAGGAGGAGAGAGGAGGAGAGAGGACAGGAGATTAGAGGAGAGGAGGATAGAGGAGAGGAGGTTAGAGGATAGAGGAGAGGACGTTAGAGGATAGAGGAGGAAAGAGGAGGATAGAGGAGGATACAGGAGAGGTTAGAGGATGAAGAGGATAGAGGATAAGAGGAGGATAGAGGAGGATAGAGGGGGATAGAGGAGAGGAGGTTAGAGGATAAGAGGAGGATAGAGGATAAGAGGAGGATAGAGGAGGATAGAGGAGAGGAGGTTAGAGGATAAGGGAGGATAGATGAGAGGAGACACTGTCACAGAGATACTTGAAACAAAGTGCATTTTTTACAACAAAGGAATACTTGCACACTCAAACACACAAACAGGCTTCTACTGCTGGTGCTGGAGGAGCAGATCTGTGGAGCAGATTGGAATCTTAACGTTCCTGAAGGAAGCGTGGAGGCAGAAGATTACTGCTGGTCAGACCGAACTTCCACAATCTGTTCAGGGACCCCACTCGTCTGTGTGTCTGTGTGTGTGTGTCGCATCTGTGCATGTGTTTGTACTGTATGTGTACTCTATGTGTGTGTGTGTGAGTGAGTGAGTACCCTTAGTCTCTTACCCTTGCAGGTCTTGCCCTGGGTGCGGTAGCCCTGCTGGCAGACGCAGTCCCCCAAGGCGGTGCTCCCAGGCTGGGAGGTGTGGTGGGGGTCTGGGCAGGGCAGGCAGGTGCCCAGGCCCCCGGGGGTGCCCTCTGGCTTGTAGGTGCCAGGCGGGCAGGCTGGCAGGAGAAACACAGGCCAGAACACAGATGTCAGATTCAAGCGGATTGTGATCCATAGACCAGACACGTGTGCATTTATTTGAAGTTGTTAACATGTGTTCACACGCACCGAATATGCTTTGTGTTAGCATCACCTGTGGGTGATGTGATGTTGGAGCTGTACTGGAGTCAGTTTAAGGTTATAGTGTTCCTGCAACTTCATCCACAATAAATCATCTTAACAGAGGAACAGCTCTCTCCTGTCCTGCTCGGACCCTCTCGCTACATCTCTCTTTGTCTCTCTCTCTGTCTTTCTCTCTTTGTCTCTCTATGTCTCTTTCTTTCTGTCTCTCACCATCTTTCTCTCTTTATCTCTCTCTCTGTCCATCTCTCTCTCGTTCTCTCTGTCTCTCTGTCTCTTTCTCTCTGTCTCTCTCTGTCTCTCTCCATCTTTCTCTCTCCATCTCTCTCTCTGTCTCTCTGTGTCTTTCTCTCTCCATCTCTCTCTATGTCTCTCTCTCTCTGTCCATCTCTTCCTCTCTCTCTCCCATGCCCTGCTACTTTACAGAGACCAGCCATCACCACAGGAACGTCCGCCCCTCCATGCCAAGTACCCCCCCCCCCCCCGGAACACACTGGCAGGTCAGGTCGGCCCTCGTTAACCGGCCGGACTGGAGCCTGCCACTGAGGCACACACTCTCAGCATACATACAGTATGTGTAATGTATACTGCATATTTTCATGTATTTTACCACACACCACTGTAACTTTAAATGAGGCTGATTCAGTGGAGCGTTTGTGCTAGCGTGTGGGATTGTTTGTGTTTCTGTGTGTGTGGCGCATGTGCGTGTGATAGCCATCTTGTTTCTGTTAAAGTCCGAGGGTGGGGGTTTACCTCAGAGGATCCTTGAGGTAAACTCCTCATCATTCTCACGTTGAGGTCCCTGGAATACCTTTTTACTGCTTCATTTAATGTTTACAGGAAGCCTGGTTAGTTTTTAATGTGAATAATATTTGACTTGTTAAGCAACACAGTGGAAATAGTGTATTATAAAAATATTTCATTTTTTTAATCCGTGGAAGCTTTGCTGGGTTTGCTGGCTCAGGTAGCTGTGAATGAGCCAGCCTGGTCTCACTAAAGGGAAGGAGGGAGGGAGGGAGGGAGGGAGGGAGGGAGGGAGGGAGGGAGGGAGGCAGGGAGGGAGGGAGGGAGGGAGGGAGGGAGGGAGGGAGGGAGGGAGGGAGGGAGGGGAAGGAAGGAAGGAAGGAGGGAGGGAGGGAGGGAGGGAGGGAGGGGAAGGAGGGAGGGAGGGAGGGAGGGAGGGAGGGAGGGAGGGAGGGAGGGAGGGAGGGAGGGAGGGAGGGAGGGAGGGAGGGAGGGAGGGAGGGAAGGAGGGAGGGAGGGAGGGAGGGAGGGAGGGAAGGAGGGAGGGAGGGAGGGAGGGAGGGAAGGAGGGAGGGAGGGAGGGAGGGAGGGAGGGAGGGAGGGAAGGAGGGAGGGAGGGAGGGAGGGAGGGAGGGAGGGAGGGAGGGAGGGAGGGAGGGAGGGAAGGAGGGAGGCAGGGAGGGAGGGAGGGAGGGAGGGAGGGAGGGAGGGAGGGAGGGAGGGAGGGAGGGAGGGAGGGAGGGAGGGAAGGAGGGAGGGAGGGAGGGAGGGAGGGAGGGAGGGAGGGAGGGAAAAGAAAGGCATAACGAGATTCCACTCCTCTCCTTGTCTTCTCCTACCCCCCCTTCCAAGTATCCTCCCCTCCCCAGACAGACAGACCCTGCTCTCTTTCCCCAAGGCTTTTCTCGTGGTAGGAAGATGAAGTCAGTCATTTAGACTGGCTTGCAGACCGAAGACTAGGAGCCAGAGCTGCTATCACATGAGAATCTGCCGTCTGTGTTGCTACGGGAACTGTGTTCTATTACAGTTGGGGGATATGCACAGACACTGCGGAAACAATCAAAGTGAATCCAGAAGAATCTCTCTTTTACGCACGCACACGCACACATACATACACACACATCTGGCTGAATCTGTCTGCCCCCCCCCAATGACAGTAAATTCCTTCCATCTCACACAGTCGCATCACTGCCGAGTCCAATAAACACACACACACTCACACACACACTCACACACACACACACACACACACACACTGACTGACACCGACACAAACACACGCGCACCACCCAATGAATTCTGCTTTGGACCGTCTTCAGTCTGTCTCTATACAAACCCCGCATGACCCTGAAGAACACGACTCTCTCAACACTTCCAGCATGAAAAGACTAAACAACAAACAGCTCGCTACTCACTCACTATGCACCCATGAACTCCAGTCTCCACACAACACTGTACAGCAAAGTCTCACTTCATGCTTGCACTCATTAAAGGCTAACTATAGTGAGACAGAAAGTGAGACAGGAAGTGAGAGAGAGTGAATGGGATACTATATGTGGACAGAGGTCTGGCCTCTTTGCGGTTGACAGCCTCTTTGTTGGAACCCTGTCGAGTGTTTTTTAAATCCCTGTGTGTTGAACAAAGAAACCAGTGCTAACATGCAAGCGGATGTTCTATTTGCGACTTTCTCCTCTCATGCAAGTCTGGGGCTGATGACAGGCTCTGGATGGAAATGCCTGAATGACCAACGAAGAAACAATCATTCAATCACGTTTCACACAAACCAGGACAAAGGATAGAACAGGCAGTTGAAAACCCTCACCCGAGCCAACACGAACACACACACACTCACACATACAACATAATTTATGCGGACCACCAGAGCGGTTTCAGGGAACGTTTAGACAGCGGCCCTCAGAGAGCTGTTCCGAGAGGTCAAGAGGTCAAACTGTTAATCCTAGGAAAGACCCCTAAACTCAGGACCACACCCCTCTGACTCCGACATCTAAGACCACCCCTGCCCCCCCCCCCCCTCCCCCCTTCGGACTCCCTCTGGAACCTTTTGTGTCGGGTTGCCATGACAACCAAACGGAACACCATTCGTATGCGAGCCGTTCCAAATTCCAAATTCCGCAGATTCAAAAAAAAAAAAAAAAACATCCAGACAAAATTCCTTCCTGATGGAACGTCAGGTAGTGCTGTGTAAGTCATCTGCGCAGACCCAGAGCACCCGAGGTATGTCCTCCAGCTGAAGGGGGAGTCCAGCTCCCAGCTGTCCAGCCTCAAGGCCCCTGTCTGGGGAGAAACTTCCATGGAACACCCCCCCCCCTCCCCTCCTTCAGATCTCCTCCAGACCAACGAGAGTTCCTTGACAGGAACAGGAGTCTAGACTGCCCGCTGTGTTTCCACTCCCGGTTTAACTGTTTTTCTCCTGCATCTCCACCGTACAGCAATCAGAGTCTACCTCAGACGGAATATCTCTTGTGGAAGTCTGGAAGCTTGAGCCAACATCAGGAAGGAGAGAGAAGGGGAGAGAGACAGCCACTCACACACACGGCTGTTAACTCAACCTGACAGCTTGACGGGACACAGTGTGTGTGTGTGTCCTGTAGGACTGTGTGTGTGTGTGTGTGTGTGTGTTTACTGTGGGACTGTGTGTGTTTGTTCAAAACTCATTTAGGGGAAAAACTAATAGGAGCCACACACGCTCCTACATGCCACAGATGCTGGGGAGTTCTCAAGTGAGTTTTCGTAATTCTGTTGTGATGTGATGTGAGGGATTGGGAAACACACACACCCACATCGCATACACAATCACACACACACACCGGTCATCCATGTGTTTGTCCAGTGGCCCTGGGGGACGGTGAGTTTCCTGGTGGGCCAGCCGACGTTGGGCTAATCAGTCCCGCTGACAGGAGCCAGGCCGTGTTCCACCACACAGGCCAAACAGACACACACACACTTCACACTGTCCACAAACACGCTCTCTCCCCACTTAACACACTGAATGCGCGCACATTCCTGTGCAGATACATTCAGACACACAGTGCAGTCCGAAAACATTCAGACATGCAGATACAGTGACAGGCATTCGCATTTGCACACACACACACACACACACACACACACACAGACTAACACACACACACACATCCCCACTACACCAGTCCTCCCCTGTGGAACATTCCAGATCGAGGGCCTAGCAGGGGTTCATAGCAGGGGGGGGGGGGGGGGGTGAAGCTGGATTCACTCACAGGAGCCCTGGTTCTGAGGGGGACTGGGGACGGAAAGATTGAATGAGAGTTAGAGAAACAGAGAAAGAGAGAGAGAAAAGGAGAGAGAAGCTACAGTAGAAACAGACAGAAGTAAAGAGGAAAAGAGGGGAAAAAGAGGGAGGGAGGGAGGGAGGGAGGGAGGGAGGGAGGGAGGGAGGGAGGGAGGGAGGGAGGGAGGGAGGGAGGGAGGGAGGGGCAGTTTGCCCCAGAATGCAGCGTCTGACTTCTTCAGTCTTCAGCCCCGCTGGTGACCCCCGACCTCTGACCCCCCCAGCCTCAGATGGAGCGCGTGCCTCTTCTCATCACCTCCCTTGCTCTGGAGCGTGTTTCACACACACACATCCAGGGGGTCAAGGCTGGGTAAGAAGTAAATAAGACAGGGAGAGGAGGAGAGAGAGGGAGGTCATAAAAAGGGGAGAAAAGGGGGGGAGGATGAATATAGAAGGGAGCCTTAGCACGACGCTACTCCTCGTGGACAGAAGAAAGAGAGAGCGTGATGAAGAGACCGATGAAGGAGGGAAGGTATTGAACCAAGGAGGGCGTGAAGAACAAATGGAGATAAAATGAAGAGGTAGTGTGGGTGTGGGAGGGGTGGAGCAGGCCACTGTGGGGGGTCACTGCAGTAGCACGGCCAGAGGAGGGGGCGGGGGAGGGGCGGGGGAGGAGTGGAGGACGATGGAGAGATGGGGTCGAGGAGTGGAGAACGATGTAGAGATGGGTGGAGGAGTGGAGGACGATGTAGAGATGGGTGGAGGAGTGCCCGTGATGAAGTGAGGTTCCACACGTTTCACGACCGCTCGTTTTTCACGCTCTCCTGCAGCGGGGCCTTGTTAGGCCTGGTTTACAACCCTGTGTGTGTGTGTGAGCGTGTGTGTGTGAGCGTGTGTGTGCCAGTGTGCGTATGCATTTGCGGGCACGTGCGGGATTGTTTATGACAAGAGTGCAGTTGGCTTTATGGCATTTCACTGCATGGCTGTCCTACTAACCAAGCACACTCCAGGCCCCACTCATCAATTACACCAGTTTACAGATCTATATGTGTTTTAATGATGGGGGTGTAGGGGTAGTGGAGCCCTCTGCTAAGCCAGTAGGAATCGTCTGGAGTGTTACATGGATCCTGCCTCCTGTGGGATCTGCTCTTTAGAAAGTGGATCTCTCTCTCTCTCTCTCTCTCTCTCTCTCTCTCTCTCTCTCTCTCTCTCTCTCTCTCTCTCTCTCTCTCTCTCTCTCTCTCTCTCTCTCTCTCTCTCTCTCTCTCTCTCTCTCTCTCTCTCTCTCTCTCTCTCTCTCTCTCTCTCTCTCTCTCTCTCTCTCTCTCTCTCTCTCTCTCTCTCTCTCTCTCTCTCTCTCTCTCTCTCTCTCTCTCTCTCTCTCTCTCTCTCTCTCTCTCTCTCTCTCTCTATTTGCCCCCCCCCCTCCTTTCTCTAGAACAAGCACTCACCCATGAACCACACTCATCGAAATCTTGACCCATCTATCCTCTGATAAAAAGTTCATACTCCCTTTCTTGACCTTCTACAACCTTCTGTCGACGTGTCTTCAGAGAATACCAGGCACCCCCCCCCCCCACACACACACACACACACACACACACACACACACACACACACAGATTAGACAGACTTGGATGGGATCGGCCTTGACATTGAGTAACACAGCAGTTTTAGATGTTTGCTCCTCCACACACACACACACACACACACACACACACTCCCAGTGTGATGAGGAACAAGAACTAGTGATCATTTTAGGAAGAGATTCTTCATGTTGAGGTTTACATAACCCTGCAGAAATACCTGAGGCTTTGCAACACAGGGACACGGCATTTATCAACTATCAACAGTTTTGGGATGTTAAGTGGCATGTCCAATCATATAAGCAGATGTTATTGTATTGCTTCCTATGGATAGCTTCTAGAGTGTCAGACCTTGTCGTGTGTGTAGTGTGTGTATGTGTGGGACAAGCCATGGGGTGTTAAGTTCATTCACATTCTTCCGAGTTCATACAAAAATATTTAGTCCTGAACACATTTACAGTACATATCTCTGTACACAGGAGACCAGAGGGGGGTCTGGGGGAGGGAGAGACAGGGAGAGAGTGAGAGAGACAGGGAGAGAGTGAGAGAGACAGGGAGAGAGTGGTAGAGAGAGAAGCAATCTGGAGAAAGAGAGACACGGAGAGAGAGAAATCAAGGACAGAGAGGGAGGAGAGGGAAGAGATAGAGTCAGAGAGCGTGAGACACGGACAGACAGAGAGAGCGGTATTGCAACAGCTTCTCTCCCCTGGAGTCCGCTCCTGCCATCTCACAGATTCCACTTCCTGTCTTTGTCGTTTTTATTCGCTCGGCGGATTTATGTCTACCTCGAGGTTTCCTCGTGGATTCCGGGACTTTCGTATGAGAGTAAATATTTACAGCGCAAGTTCCAAGGAACCAAATGACCCCGCGGGCAGACGGATGGAGAGAGGGAGGGATGAAGGGAAGGAGGGAAGGAAGGATGGATGGAGGGAAGGAGGGAAGGAGGGAGGGATGGGAGGAAGGAGGCCTGGGTCACACGGATGGACCAGCGGACAGAGTCGTGTGCCGCCACGCTTCTCCACTCGGGGAAACGAGGGTCGTTATTAAACAAATATCACTTGGCCCGGTCCGTGCTTGCTCCAAAACAAACACACCCAAAAGGGAACGTGGATCAGGAGTGACTAGCCAAGGATACAAACACACTGAGGAGAGCTCAGTCAAGAGGGGACGCCGTCAGGGTTTGATGGATTACCAAGCCAGCCCAGCTGCCAAGAACCTCCTTGAGGGTTCAACATATCTTCAGAGAGAGGATCTGAATTTGAGGTTATCTGGCGTGTGGCGACTCGACTGTTAGGGATGCCCTGAGATGCGAATCAAAGCCACCTTCCACAAACCACTATGTTGGAGAGTGTATGAGGTATTACTGAACCCGGCCAGGGTTCTTAGTTGTCTGTTCAGGGTCTCTCAACTCCTCCAACCCCCTGGTCTGTGTTTACTCACTGATAACTCTCACTCACCAACTACCTCTCTTCATCCTCCTTGTTCTGTTCTTCACCCTCCTTGTGTCATACAGTCTGCCTCTATATGGCCCAGTGTGTGTGTGTGTGTGTGTGTATAATATGTCCCTTCCTCAGCTTAGTGGCACAGACCGCCAGACAACAACATATTTGACTGGTCTCCAGACAGCCATGGCACAACAACAGCATGTGTGCCAACAGTGGCACAGTGTGCTGAGCCTGACAGCCCCTCAGACAGCAGGCACCAGGCTCAGCACACTGTGTGCCCCATCACTCATCCAGCAGCCAGCCCCACAGGCTGCACCCACTACAGGGAATAGACTACGAGTCCAGTGTTATGGTATATTGTTTTACATTTTTTCCTTGGTGTGTATAATCTTTATCCCGCGGAGTCAGAAGTCAACCGTTACAGGTTCATGTCAGTGACCTGGTCCTAATACTGGCCTGGGGGGGAGGAGGTTGGGGCTGCCCATGTCACTGCCAGACTAAAAAAAAGAGAGCCACAGGGAACAGGAAGTCATCCTTCCTTTCTTGTAGCTGGCCACAGGCCTGCCTGTCTGTCTGTGTGTCTGTGTGTCTGCCTGTCTGTCTGTCTGTCTGTGTGTCTGCCTGTCTGTGTGTCTGCCTGTCTGTCTGTCTGTCTGTGTGTCTGCTGATGGCCACAGGCCTGCCCCTCTGTCTGTCTGTCTGTCTGCCTGCCTGCCTGCCTGCCTGCCTGCCTGCCTGCCTGCCTGCCTGCCTGCCTGCCTGCCTGCCTGCCTGTGTGTCTGTCTGTCTGTCTGTCTGTCTGTCTGTTTGTGTGTCTGCCTGTCTGTGTGTCTGTCTGTCTGTGTGTCTGTGTGTCTGCCTGTCTGTCTGTGTGTCTGTCTGTGTGTCTGCCTGTCTGTCTGTCTGTCTGCTGATGGCCACAGGCCTGCCCCTCTGTCTGTCTGTCTGTCTGTCTGTCTGCCTGCCTGTCTGTGTGTCTTCCTGTCTGCCTGTCTGTGTGTCTGTGTGTCTTCCTGTCTGCCTGTCTGTGTGTCTGCCTGTCTGTGTGTCTGTGTGTCTTCCTGTCTGCCTGTCTGTGTGTCTGCCTGTCTGTGTGTCTGTGTGTCTTCCTGTCTGCCTGTCTGTGTGTCTGCCTGTCTGTGTGTCTGTGTGTCTTCCTGTCTGCCTGTCTGTGTGTCTGCCTGTGTGTGTCTGTGTGTCTTCCTGTCTGCCTGTCTGTTTGTCTGCCTGTCTGTGTGTCTTCCTGTCTGCCTGTCTGTGTGTCTGCCTGTCTGTGTGTCTGTGTGTCTGCCTGTCTGTGTGTCTGCCTGTCTGCCTGTCTGTGTGTCTGCCTGTCTGCCTGTCTGTGTGTCTGCCTGTCTGCCTGTCTGCCTGTCTGTGTGTCTGCCTGTCTGCCTGTCTGTGTGTCTGTGTGTCTGCCTGTCTGTGTGTCTGTGTGTCTGCCTGTCTGTGTGTCTGCCTGTCTGCCTGGCTGTGTGTCTGTGTGTCTGCCTGGCTGTGTGTCTGTGTGTCTGCCTGTCTGCCTGTCTGTGTGTCTGCCTGTCTGTGTGTCTGTGTGTCTGCCTGTCTGTGTGTCTGCTGTTGTTAATTCCGAGCGTGAAGGACAGAGTCAAGAGACAAGCAGACCGCCTGCTTTGGTCTCGACAACATCTGAACACCATTAGGGAGGAGGAGTGTGCTGATGACCCCGATGGCCTCTTCTTACTCAGCGTAAATCTCTGATTAAAGACATGTATGAGGAAAAGAGGCAGAGACAGAGAGAAGAGAGAGGGAGAGAGAGGGGGAGAGAGAGGGGGAGAGAGATAAGAGAGAGGGAAAGAGAGAGGAAGAGAGACTGTATTCATGGACAAATTGCAAAAGGTGATGAGCTATCGCGTAGAGAGAACAGTATCAGAGTTTGTGATGTGATGTTTATATATGGTTATCATTGATTGGCTGGATAAGCTTTCTCCCCCCCCAACCCCATGGCCCCCCCCGACCCCGGTCAATCATGGGTGAACGCACTCAAATGATGCTGAGGGATAATGCTCCTGTCAGTCATGCTGCCACACACACACACACAGACACACACACACACACAGACACACAGACACACACACAGACAAACAAACTCCGTTTATTATTCGTTCCGCAGCCTCCCAGCTTTCCAACAATCACAAAGCCCAACGCTCCGATCCTCCTCCAGCCCTCTGATGTGTGTGTGTGTGTGCGTGTGTGTGTGTGTGCATGTGTGTGCATGTGTGTGTGTGCATGTGTGTGTGTGTGTGTGTGTGTCAGCTTTGTGCCTCCAGGTCCCTAGAGGCTCCACCAGGAGTTCTGTTCAGGATTAGGTTTCAGAGACCACTGAAGGCAGACTGTCGACTCGTGTCACAGCTCATTAGTGAGCTCATTGGTCACCCGCCGCTTTCGAACTTCGCTCGCAGCAGTCCCTCCTCTGCTACCCATCTGTTCACCGCAACGCAAGTTACAACTGAAACAGGAAGATCTAATATTTCCCTCCGAATCAGCCCACATTTCAAAAGAGGACCCAGGCAGGCTGAGACAGGCACACGCATGATTGTGTGTGGGGCTCGTAGCGGTGTTAGAAAGGCCCTCGGTCAGGTCTGACGTGTCCTGTCTCAGCTGAAAGCCCCTCTGACATGTACCGTAATCTGCTCAGCGCCGTGGACCGAAATCTAATTATCTACAAACACAGTATCAGATTCACATCAGGCCTTGGAGGCCTGTCTTGGAGAGGTCTGAATACCTCGGCCTTGTGGTGCGCGTTGGTGTGTTCACAGAGAGCGACCGAGAGACCGAGAAAGAAAAGAGTGAGAGAAAGTGACAGAGAGAGAGAGAGAGAGAGAGAGAGAGAGAGAGAGAGAGAGAGAGAGAGAGAGAGAGAGGAGAGGTAGAGAGAGAAGGAGGGAGGGAGAGAGAGAGAGAAGGAGAGAGGGAGAGAGAGAAGTAGAGAGGGAGAGAGAGAAGGAGGAAAAAAAAGAAGGGGGGGGGGAGACAAACAAAAAAAGAAGCAGAGAAGAGGAGAGGATGGAGACGAGAGAGAGAGGTGAGGGTGAGCAGGGCAGGGCAGGCCAAGGCACACAAACACAGGGCTACCACAGCCTTCGCCTACGCTGACTGGGTCACTTCTTACACCCAGAAGGGGGCACTTGGTTTGTTGACACGGGCCTTCAGATGGACGGGGCGATTAAATGGACAGCTCGATTATTTACCTTTCACTCACTGGGAGCTCTCTGGAGCCAAGCATTCTATTACAGTGGTGGAACTGACACGTGTTGTGTGTGTGCGGGTGTGTGTGTGTGCTTACCTGTACACTCATGCTGCAGCCCCTTGCCGTAGTATCCCTTCTCACAGATGCAGTCGTACTGGCCGGTGTGTGTGCCACACTTACAGCTGGCCATCATGTCGCAGCAGTCCCTGCCCGCCTCACACAGGGAGGAGCAGCGCGACAGGTCCTCCTGGATGTAGCTGCCCGTGGGGAGGTCTGGGGGTGGAAAACAAGCACACGGGGAGAAAGTGAGAGAGAGACAAAGTGAGAAAGAGAGAAAGTGAGAGAGAGACAGTGAGAAAGAGAGAAAGTGAGAGAGAGAGAGAGAGAGAGAGAGAGAGAGACAGTGAGAAAGAGAGAAAGTGAGAGAGAGAGACAGTGAGAAAGAGAGAAAGTGAGAGAGACAGACAGTGAGAAAGAGAGAAAGTGAGAGAGAGAGACAGTGAGAAAGAGAGAAAGTGAGAGAGAGAAAGGAGTGAAAGGTATCAAGCTGATATCTGTGCCGGCCTGGTTCTCACTCTCACAATTCAATTCAATTCAATTTAGTTTTATTAGCATGACAGTCATTAAAACCGTATTGCCAAAGCAAGCTCTCACAGTCAAACAACAACTGCTGTCTGTCTGCCTGTCTGCCTGTCTGGCTGGCTCTCTGGCTCTCTGGCTGTCTGGCTGTCTGTCTGTCTGCCTGTCTGGCTGCCGATCTGAGGACCGATTCTGCTGGTGTGTAAAAACCATGAGGGAGGAACTATTCCTATCCCTCCCCCGCCTGCTGTCTGGCTCCCAGACCGAGAGGAGAGAAGGTAGTCTGGTGAGGCATGAGCTCATGGGGCTGGGTGTCGGCTGCACATGAGAGCAGACATGAGACTGGATGTCGAAATCCCATCTTGTTTGTTTTATGTCGCACCGGTCAGATCAGAACTTAGATGTGGCGTTCTATTCTGAACAGCGAGCCGCGAGGACGAGGCACCGTCGCACGCAGCCACCGACTCACTTCAGCGGAATCTCCCTTTAAGATGAGAAATAAACACGCGAGCTGAATCCAAAAAGATAAACCACAAGAGATAAATCTGTCATTACAGCTACAATAACTACATGGCTGACTCACACACACGCCACAAAACACACCACACACACACACACACCGCACACACACACACACACATCCTTCCTCACCTTCGTGCAGCGCGTGGCGGGCCAGCGCCTCAAACTCTGCGAAGTTGTGGACCAGGTAGCAGTGTTGGTCCTTGGGCTGGGATGCCATGTCGTGGAGCTCCCTGATGTTCCCCTGCCAGATGCCCAGGGTGAAGATCTCCACGCCCTGCTCCTTCAGCACCAGCGCCACGGGCCGGGGGTCGCCGCCGTTGGAGTAGCCGTCCGTGATCAGAAAGATGGCCTTGGTGGCGTTGGCGCGCGAGTGGCGCAGGATTTGCTGTCGGAAGGCGACGAGAGAGGGAGAGAGCGTGAGCGTGCGGCGGAACAAGGCGTGGCACAGGGGGGGGAACAGCCTTCGCCCAGGTGTTTTTTGAGGGGAAAACCCCTCCTCGCTGAACCGAACGCACCACTGGGTCGGCGAAAAAACCCAGCGGGTTGACGTTTTTCCAATTTCGTCAGCGACGTCAGCGAAATGAATGATGAGGTGAAGTCATTCCAGTAAACAACCACAAGAGAAGGGCCCTCAAAACCCAGCTATGAGGCTCGTCGGCATGACAACAACAACATGAGAGGCTCGGGTAGAGGAGGGCAGGAAGGAGAGACAGTCCAGTGATCATTCCGTCTGGGCCTGCCCCCTAACAGGGCTGTGTGCACACGCTGGACTGTAGCAGTGGACAGTCAAGACACACACACACACACGTAGACAGACACACACACACACACGCACACATAAGCGTGCAAACAGATACACACAGACACACCCACACACAGTCACACACACACACACTCTTCATTTCTCAGTCTAACTTTAGCTCAGGTTTACAATGCTCCCCATACAATTAGACAGGGCATTAAAGTCAAAGCGACGTTTCTTTTTTCTCCGCTGAGAAGGAGAGACATGTGCTGTGTCAGGGCCCACGGGCGTTGGACGAGAGATGACGAGAGAATAAAAGAAGGAAAAAAACGGGAAAGAAAGCAAATTCGGAGACAGAGAAAACAAACATACCTGGGTGGAGGAGATAAGAGATGGGAGGAGAGATAGAGAGACGGAGGTGGGGGAGGGAGGTGAGTGATGTGGGCTGATATGGGTATGATGAGAGATCCCAGGAAACCCAAATCAAAAGATGTAGAGAAGGAAAGAGGATGAGAGAGAGGCAGAGCAGCAGAGGGTGTGAAAGTGAGAAATGAGGCGAGGGAGGGTGTGACCGGTTTGAGAGAGAGACAGAGAGAGAGAGAGAGAGAGAGAGAGAGAGAGAGGAGACAGAAGGAGACAGAAGGAGACAGAAGGAGACAGAAGGAGACAGAGAAAGAAAGATAGAGACAGAGAGAGAGAGAGCTCTGTTCTTTATTGTTTAATTGGCCGCACTTCAAGCATCTCTGGCAGAGGAGACGTAATTACAGAGCCCGCGAAGTGAGGGAGGGAGGGAGGGAGGCAAGGGAGGGAAGGGAGGGAAGGAAGGGAAGGGAGGGAGGAGCCTGGCCTCTCTGATCCTCCAGTCCCAGACTCCCTGGTTCTTTCCCATCACAGGGAGGTTTGCTACGCCCTCTATCCAGCTGTCAGTGCACCCAGGCAGGCTGCTTTGTTACGGAGAGAGAGGCCCTCCCTGGCCCTCCCGGGCCCCTGCCTGCTGTCACCACAGTGATGTCAATGCGGTGTGTGTGTGTGTGTGGTGAGGAAAGGGACGCCAGAAAAGTGTGTGTGTTTGAACGTTTTTTTTTATAGACCGGCTGCTCAAAGGCACAGGGGTTGGTGAGCCGGTGTCTTGTGGTGTGTGTGTGTGACGTGACACACACACACACACACCACAGTAACCCTACACATGCACACCCACTAATAACATAGGCACACATAGCTCTGGTTAATTACCCCATCAATATAGAGACCACAATGTTAGAGCAGGAGAGGAAAAGGGCTTCACTGTAGTAATAAAGTACACCTATTCCTGTACAGTTTACACACACACACACACACGTCCAACGACACACACTTCCTCCCTCACAGGCCATAGGGCCCATCTTAATTGTAGGATTTCGATGCTGGTATGAACAACACCTCCTTTTGGCTCAGATACACACACACGCACACACACACACGCACACACACACACACACCGTCCGTGTGACCAGATGCTGGGTTGACTTGACGTTCTGGATCATCTCATGGGATTCCCATTGGACAGGACAGGTGCCATGTTGGGAAGGTGCCATAATGGGCAGGTGTGGGGCTTCAGACAGAACACCCTGGGCTTCAGACAGAACACCCTGGGCTTCAGACAGAACACCCTGGGCTTCAGACAGAACACCCTGGGCTTCAGACAGAACACCCTGGGCTTCAGACAGAACACCCTGGGCTTCAGACAGAACACCCTGGGCTTCAGACAGAACACCCTGGGCTTCAGACAGAACACCCTGGGCTTCAGACAGAACACCCTGGGCTTCAGACAGAACACCCTGGGCTTCAGACAGAACACCCTGGGCTTCAGACAGAACACCCTGGGCTTCAGACAGAACACCCTGGGCTTCAGACAGAACACCCTGGGCTTCAGACAGAACACCCTGGGCTTCAGACAGAACACCCTGGGCTTCAGACAGAACACCCTGGGCTTCAGACAGAACACCCTGGGCTTCAGACAGAACACCCTGGGCTTCAGACAGAACACCCTGGGCTTCAGACAGAACACCCTGGGCTTCAGAGCTTCAGGGGGCACGAATGTGCCAATGTGACCCGTTAATCAAAGATGCCCATATGCATGGCATTCTGGTGCCCATCCTGAATGCAAATCAAGCAATCATCCTCACCCTCCTCTATCCTTTGTAAAACCCCTGCCTCAAGTCTTTCATCAAACCGTGTGCCTGTGTGTATATGTGTGTATATGTGTGTACATGTGTGTATATGTGTGTATATGTGTGTATATGTGTGTATAGTGTGTTTATGTGTGTATATGTGTGTATAGTTTGTATATGTATGTTTATGTGTGTATATGTGTGTATATGTGTGTATATGTGTGTATATATGTGTGTACATGTGTGTACATGTGTGTACATGTGTGTATATGTGTGTGCGTCCATGCGTGTGTATGGAGACTCAAACACATCTGTGGTACCTGACTGGGTTCGGTACATCTCCAGAACATGCTGGTGTTGTCCTTGAGGGTTTAGGTTGGTTGAGGGGCAGTTCTATGGGCGTATGTGAAGCCCTCTGTGACATGCTTGCGTGTAAAAAGGGCTATACAAATACATTTGATTTGATTTAATTTGTGCCCGCCGGCTGCTGTGAGGGCTCTCCCTGGGCTAACCTGAGGGCTCTCCCTGGGCTAACCTGAGGGCTCTCCCTGGGCTAACCTGAGGGCTCTCCCTGGGCTAACCTGAGGGCTCTCCAAGGCTAACCTGAGGGCTCTCCCAGGGCTAACCTGAGGGCTCTCCCAGGGCTAACCTGAGGGCTCTCCCTGGGCTAACCTGAGGGCTCTCCCTGGGCTAACCTGAGGGCTCTCCCAGGGCTAACCTGAGGGCTCTCCCTGGGCTAACCTGAGGGCTCTCCCTGGGCTAACCTGAGGGCTCTCCCTGGGCTAACCTGAGGGCTCTCCCAGGGCTAACCTGAGGGCTCTCCCTGGGCTAACCTGAGGGCTCTCCCTGGGCTAACCTGAGGGCTCTCCAAGGCTAACCTGAGGGCTCTCCAAGGCTAACCTGAGGGCTCTCCCAGGGCTAACCTGAGGGCTCTCCCAGGGCTAACTTGAGGGCTCTCCCTGGGCTAACCTGAGGGCTCTCCAAGGCTAACCTGAGGGCTCTCCCTGGGCTAACCTGAGGGCTCTCCCTGGGCTAACCTGAGGGCTCTCCCTGGGCTAACCTGAGGGCTCTCCCTGGGCTAACCTGAGGGCTCTCCCTGGGCTAACCTGAGGGCTCTCCCAGGGCTAACCTGAGGGCTCTCCCAGGGCTAACCTGAGGGCTCTCCCAGGGCTAACCTGAGGGATCTCCCTGGGCTAACCTGAGGGCTCTCTCTGGGCTAACCTGAGGGCTCTCCAAGGCTAACCTGAGGGCTCTCCCTGGGCTAACCTGAGGGCTCTCCCTGGGCTAAAGCACAGCACAGCAGAACAACGCGTCACTGACAGAGAGAGAGAGGAGATAGGAAGCGTTCCCCCTCTTCTCTCCCCTCATTCTCCCTCCCCAAATATCACCACGAGACATTCCAGAAGGGCTAAAGATTCAACTCGACTGCATCCGTTTGGAAAGAGCCCACGCCACCCCCTGCCCCCCACCCCCCATTGGTTCGGAAGTGGGAGCGCTTGTTTTGACATGCTATCTGCTCTTGGTTCCACTGGCAAGAATAACAACAACAAGCAGAGCTGCCCAGTGGATAAGAACAAGGGCCCCAACACTGGACTCTCCAAATCTTACAGAGGACATGCTGTTTTATGGACTCTTTGGCTAAAAAACATATTTATCCATCAAATACGTAACATATGAAATAATAACTATCATCATTATCACATTTTGATATTTTAAAATCCAGTCTTGTGAGCACATGTATCCTTCTGGAATCACATCGGTCAAACACAGTAGAGACAGAAGGAAACTCTCTCTCTCTCTCTCTCTCTCTCTCTCTCTCCCCCCTCCCCCTCCCCCTCCCCCTCCCCCTCCCCCTCCCCCTCCCCCTCCCCCTCCCCTCCCCCTCCCCCTCTCTCTCTCTCTCTCTCTCTCTCTCTCTCTCTCTCTCTCTCTCTCTCTCTCTCTCTCTCTCTCTCTCTCTCTCTCTCTCTCTCTCTCTCTCTCTCTCTCTCTCTCTCTCTCTCTCTCTCTCTCTCTCTCTCTCTCTCTCTCTCTCTCTCTCTCTCTCTCTCTCTCTCTCTCTCTCTCTCTCTCTCTCTCTCTCTCTCTCTCTCTCTCTCTCTCTCTCTCTCTCTCTCTCTCTCTCTCTCTCTCTCTCTCTCTCTCTCTCTCTCTCTCTCTCTCTCTCTCTCTCTCTCTCTCTCTCTCTCTCTCTCTCTCTCTCTCTCTCTCTCTCTCTCTCTCTCTCTCTCTCTCTCTCTCTCTCTCTCTCTCTCTCTCTCTCACTCTCACTCTCACTCTCACTCTCACTCTCATCTCAGAGCCGGGACAGGAACTCCGGTCTGGCTGACAGCTGTGGACCAGAGACAGAGACAGACACATGCAGAGGCCATCGGAACAACTCAATGTCACATGTTAGTTTGACACTCAGCAGTAACCATAGCGAGGCACATACAGTACACCACACAAACACACACAGTGAGAACTACAGCTCTGTCACTCAACGCGAGCACAGCTCGCATCAGAAAGAGAGAGGGGGGGGGGGGAGAGACAGGAAGGGACGGAGCCAGAGAAAAAGGGAGCAAGAGAGGGAGAGTTTGAGAACAAGAAAGCGGGAGCGATAGCAGTTACAAACACGCAAGATAGAAGGGTTGTCCCTGTAAGCTCTGATAGAACCTGTCATAACACCATTAATCAACAGTGCCACCTGAGAGAGGGAGAGAGGGAGAGAGAGAGAGAGAGAGAGAGAGAGAGAGAGAGAGATAGAGAGAGAGAGAGAGAGAGAGAGAGAGAGAGAGAGAGAGAGAGAGAGAAAGAGAGGCGGGAGAGGGGACAGGAGACAGGAGGCGGACAAGGAGCTAATTCCACACCCTCGATCAGGAGAGAACACTGTCTGGCCCGGCATACTAAAACCTATTCAATTACACGCCTCATGCCCTCCTCTGGGTAATCCACCGAATGAGACATTAACAAAGACTGAATGTTCCAATCAGTTGGTGACATTCAACGTCATTGAACAGAGTAGAGTGGTCGAGGGGTAAAGAGATCACACACACACCATGCTTCAGACTCGCACGACTGGAGTTCTCGGATCCACCGGGTAACAACGTTCTACAACCCTGGACCCAGTGGCTCCATAGAATGTGTCCTGCACACAGGCAGAACTGCGGGGGGAGAGGTTCTGTCTGAAGGGTCTCCCACTGGTTAGGTCTACAGGACAGGAGACACGGACCCCCAGGGAACCTTATTCAGACTGAGACATGCAAGGGGGAGACATTAAAGGTGACACAATGTATATTTGAAAAGAAAACTTTCTATAGAAGTGTACGTGACCAAACTACACGAGCAAGGAGCTTGTGTAGTTTATAACCCCCTTATAAGGGAACCTGGACCATCGCACAGCCCTGGAACTTTAGGAAATCTACTCATTAGTGAAGCGAAAGCACGTAGCTTAAACTTAATCCAGCTGAAACGTTGCCCGAAACAAAACGCACACGATCCCAGAGGGAGTGCGTACAGGAGGAGGGGGGTCGATCCAGGGACGCTCAGGTCTTAGAGTCTGTCTGCGGGGCCTCGTCTGTGGAGAGTCCAGGCTGGATCACCGGAATCACTGAAGGCTTTAGTCCCCTGGCCCTTCACCAGGGTCTGCAGCCTGGCTCGTCCACCTCATCTGGACCTGATGGAAACCATGCTACGAAAACGGACACGCTCGCCTTCCTCTTCTGGCTCGACGCGCTCTTTCCTCCCTCTCTTCTGTCCGGTCCGTCTCTCTCCTCTCCCTCCGCCATGTCGTTTCCCTTCGTCTTACTCTCGTTCTGCCAGTCCAAACCTCTCTCTCTCCCCCATGTCTCTCCCTCTCTCTCTCCCTCCTCTCTCCCTCTCTCCCCCCCATGTCTCTCTCTCTCCCCCCATGTCTCACTCTCTCCCTCCTCTCTCTCTCCCTCCCCCCATCCCTCCCTCCCTCTCTCCAGATGAAGGGGCCTTGCCTCTGTGTTTCTTGGCTCTGGGTGGTGTGTCAGCAGGGAAGTCTCCCAGGCCAGGCCAGGGTACTTACTCGTCTGTCTGTGATGGAGACTGATGTTTAGTATGGTAAGATAACCCCTTATTATGGTTACGTGCGTCAACAGATTTCTTAAAATGACGTGAACAGAGCGCACTAAAAGTAACCAGAAGCTAATCGTGAGAGTTTTCATCTAAATTCATCGTTCCAAGTTCTAGAACCCCCGTACCGGACCTGTTCAGGATCGCAGCAAAGAACGCGATGGATTTTATTGCTCTTGAGGCAACGCTGGACAGAAAAATCATAATTCATAAAAAACACGAATAAAGCGATACAAACATTACGTCGCCGGGCAACAACATCTCCCTGTGTTTGGGTATCTTGAAACTGAGCTGATTATAATTGTGTTCTTTTGTTTTTCCTGAACCTGAAGGGTTAGAGGGATCTGTATCACATCCTGACAGACCAGAGAGAGAGACAGAGAGAGAGAGAGAGAAGGAACAGAGAAGAGGGAGAAAGAGAGAAAAGAAAGGGGAGGGGAGAAGTTTTTTGGCCTCTCCAGGAATGAGGTTTTATTGAGGCTGAAAACACAACAGAAGGGCTAATTACTGCAGTAAGTCCAACGCTGGCACACTCATCCCTGGGGCACGTCCTGTGAGCCACAACAAACACACACATACCAGCTCATTACAGGCAGGCAGAACTTTTAACATGACAATTGACTAGGCAGGACTACTCTACAGCTATACCTTGCGCTTTTACACAGTTTAGCATTGAATAATAATGAATAACACTGAGTAACTTTGAGTACCCGTGTGTAACATTGAGTACCACTGAGTAAAGAGTAACATTGAATGAGGCCCCCCCCCCCTTCCAGAGGGATCCACCGCCGCGACCTCCTGCTTCACACTGAGCCAGGCTCCTGACTGTTGACACGACTGGTTCCTCTCCTCAGACGACACCTCACTGACCTCACTGACCTCCCAGAGTATCAACCTCCTGGACTCCTCTTATCAGATACCCTCTCTGACACACACAAACAAACACACACTAAAACTGAAACTCACTGACAGATATGAAGAAACACACCAACACACACACACACACACACACACACACACACACACACACACACACACACACACACACACACACACACACACACACACACACACACACACACACACACACACACACACACACACACTGGTGTCAGCAGCATGTATCTTTTTTTCTTTGAACCTGAGTGGGAGCTGCCTGTTGTGCTGGGGTGAACACCTTTGTTGAGTGAGAGGTGATGTGTGTGTGTGTGTGTGTGTGTGTGTGTGTGTGTGTGTGTTGCTATATCTGGGCTTATCGGTGTCAAAGCGTGTGTTGGCGTGTGTATTAGTGTGTGTGTGTGTGTGTACCCACTATCGACCTGTGTGTCCACATGGTTCTTTACACAAACCCCAGTTCAACATCCACTAGCCCCCCCCCCACCCCACACAAACACACACACACGCATGAATATCCACACCTAGAAGACATGATTGTATGGATCTCACATCAACTGGCTTTCTTTTATAATCCTTCTTCTGCTTCCATTAGACAGGGAGACACAGGAAGACAATGATGTGAACACACAGAGACACCAGGAGAGATGTGTGATAGAGACTCTGGGAGAGATTGCTCTGGTCTGTTGAAACCACCAGCTGCTCTGGTAAGGCTGGACTTCAGTTAGTGTTTCACATATCTGAAAAGATAGATCGTTCTCATTTTCTCTCAATATCCTTAGCTCATTTCAAAACCACTATGAGAGGGTGTGTTTGTATGTGATAGTGTGTGTGTGATTGTTTGTGTGTGTTGGCGTGTGTGTGCGTGTGTTGGTTCCTTCCATGTGTGTGTGTGTTTTTTACAATGTTTGGCTCCATTAGCAGCCTTGTGGCTGCAGTGCTTTACATCCTGAAATGCGGTCGGTCTGCAGGGATTTCTCTGTGGTCGGGACCTGGGACCAGGGACCTGGGACCAGGGACCAGGGACCAGGGACAAAGGACAAAGGACCAGGGACAAAGGACCAGGGGCCATGGACCAGGGACAAAGGACCAGGGACCAGGGACCAGGGACCAGGGACAAAGGACCAGGGACCAGGGACAAAGGACCAGGGACAAAGGACCAGGGGCCATGGACCAGGGACCAGGGACAAAGGACCAGGGACCAGGGACCAGGGACCAGGGACAAAGGACCAGGGACCATGGACCAGGGACCAGGGACCTGGGACCAGGGAGCTCTGGCTAACCAGACCAGACTTCCAGACTCTGAGTTTGGACCCACGGAGGGAGAGAGAGACCAGGGAACACAGGGAGGAATGGAGCTGATGTTGTGTTGACACACATAACTACCGCAAACACAAACAAATTACTGCACACCCTGGGCCTCAGTCCCAATCCACACCACCCCACACACACACACAGCAATTGCACACACACGCACACACACACTGAATTTAAATTAAACAACTGCGTCACAGATCGAGAATGATAAGTATGAAGTGGTGCATTCAGAACCGTACAACCACTGGTGAGGAAACATGTGCCCGTAGGTTGGACCGGTGACTGAGGTCCGGAGTTATGCAGGTTCTGGTCCAGGTTCTTGGTTCTGGGGTGTGTTTTCCATCTCTAGTACACAGATCCACTGCTCTTTCCACTGGAGTCAGTGTTGCTGTAGGACGAGAGCTAGCTAAAACAGACCACAGCTAGTTTCAGGCCAACTGGGAGACATGCAACATCCACAAACAACACACAAACATGTTGTACGTACTTATCTACGCAGCCACGCACACACACACACACACACACACAGCTGCCTGACTAGACACCCGGTCCTCAAAGGCTCATTTAGAACAGCCTGTTAGCAACCTCATCCTCCAGCCAAGGGTAAGTCAACACCCAGTCATGCTAACACAGCCCTGTATGCCACTTAAACACTCACACACACTCGCCCTCAATAGCATGTCGCAGGCCGACGTATCACCACCAATCATAACATCCTAAAGAGTCACATAGGTGCTATAACAAACAGGGACAAAGTAACAGACCATTATAAACTCTATCTCTATCTCTACTGTATTTACTCTCTCAGTCTCTCTCTCTCTCGCACTCTCTTTCTACTCTTCTCTCTCTCTCTCTCCCTTTCTCTATTTCCAACTCTCTTTCTCCCCTCTCTTTCTTTCCCCCCTCTCTCTCTCTCTCTCTCTCTCTAACTCATCTGACCCACTGTGTGTGTGTGGTGTGTGTGTGTGTCCCTCTACCTGCCATGCATCTTTCAGCAGTCACCTATAACAACAGACCCCTCAGTCTTCGGGGTCATCTCCTTGCAGCATCAGTGAGGACAGGTGCTCTCCAGAAACATGAAGACTGTGCCCTGAAGACTCCTGTCAGTGCTTTCTATTTCCCCCTTCTAGTTTCCTTCCAATCCCCCCCCTCCTCACTCTCCCCCCCCCCTCCTCACTCTCCCCCCCCCCCGGTGCTCTCTCTGACCATCAATCTGTCTGTCTGTTCGTCTTTCTCTTAATCTGTCTCTCTCTGTCTCTCTCTGTCTCTCTCTGTCTCTCTCTGTCTCTCTCTGTCTCTCTCTGTCTCTCTCTGTCTCTCTCTGTCTCTCTGTGTCTCTCTCTCTCTCTGCTACACACATAATCATCTGTGTATCACTGATGATTTGAGTCTATCATGTCAATCATAGTGTTTTCCAGCTCTGCCGTGTGCCCTGTTTTAGACACAGACTGGTGTTTCAGAACCAGGACGTCTTCCCCGGACACTCCGAGTCACCTGGGTCCTAGAGAGAGACAGGCTGGCAGGGCCACACACCAGTAGGGCCAATGGCACAGTGTTGAAAGGTACAATGCTGTCTGTTCCCAGAGAATATAATGTAGTATACTGTGAGAATGTCAGTGGGAAAATACTGTGGAGGAGGTGGGATTGTACTACCACTAAGACTTTCCTTCTCCTCATTTCTTTACCTATGTCATCCTTTCTTTTTTCCCCTCTCTCCTCAAGTAGCACATTTTCTTGAGTTAGGAAACCACAGTAAGCTATGGAGACTCTTGCTGAGAGCCCAAACATTAGTGTTGTCAGTCGGTTCAACGGTGAATAAGAAAGGAAATATCTCACCGGGGGAAACAGTCATAGGTAACTGAGTCAGGAACATGAAAGCGTGTTATTATAGAGCAGAGGCAAATGCACAGCTCTGGTACTGTAGCTTCACGGTTGGAGTTTTATAAAAGACATTCCTGTCTGTGTCTTATCTAGGTCTGGCCGGGAGACTGGCTGTGTCCACATCAATCTCTGTTAAAGAGAGAGAGAGAGAAACAGAGAGAGAGAGAGAGAGAGAGAGAGAGAGAGAGACGCTAACCTTAGCAGTTCTTATCAGAGGCCAGACCAAAAAGCTCACATTTCTCCACCTCCAACCACTTCACAATTTCTCTCAGAGTCTCGTTCTTCCCCACTCCTCTCTTTCACTTCCTCCCCTCATCCATCCATGTTAGCGGCTGACGCCCCGGGGCGGGGGGGGGGGGGGGGGCAGGGGGGGGGGGGGGCAGGGGGGGGGGGCAGGGGGGGGGGGGAGGGCAGGGCTGGGATGGATGCAGACATGACAAGATGAGAGAGGAAACACTATCCTTTCTTATCGGAACCTGGGCCTCCCCATCACCCCGGGGCCAGAAACAAAGACCATGTCCTTTCTTTACCTCAGTCCACCCATCCCTCAATATTTCTTTGCCAACTTTTTCCCTTTTGCTGGTTTTTCTTTTTCACTCTCTTTCCCCTCTCTCAACTCTCTCTCTTCTTTCCCTTTTCCCCCCACTTTTAATCGCGTGGAACACTTTGATTCATCCCATCCATAAAGGAGGAGTTAGTTTTACCCTTCTAATCACCAACCTCCCTCAAGTCAGACTGATCTAAATCTACCAAAAGAAACTGACTCATACTCTGAACACGCTGCCAAAATAAACCTGTGAGATTTATTTGTAAGTTCCCAATGATCAGAGCTCAGTCTGCTAGTGAACGACCAGGAGCCAGTCTGCATCCAGACGGGTTAGGAGCTCCAGGGCCCAGGGGAGAAACCTCCTGCTGGGCTTGCTGCTGCACACACCCAGCACGCCGGTCACCCCGGGTCCCAGGGTTGGAGCCCACAAGAACCTCCCATTTTCGGAAAGCAAGATGATAATCACTGAGAAATACTGTGGCGAAAAAAAGCAAGCTCGATGAAGCGGTTGTACTCCAGGCTGAAAGTCGGGGAGAAGTTCCAAAGACACAGCTTCATGTGGTTGCCATGACGCAGTTCTCGCATCGTCGTTATAGAGCTGTCGTCTTGGTTCCGGGTCTCCCTTCGCAAGATTCCGACGTGACATGGCAACGATGACACGAAAAGAATCTTTGAGACAAACCGGTGTTCTGACATCTCCTCAAGTGGGTGACACAGAAGTTCCTGCACGATTTCTACATTGCTTGTTTTTTCAACGGCATATCTCAACACCTCTTTAAATAGGTCTGAGAAAACATTTTCTCCTCACTGTTTCCGGTTAAACAGCCCATTAACAGATGTTTGGAAACACAACCTCATATTTTGACTGCAATGGGACTGCAATCCCTCCTCTCTTGTGCTCTATAATTGGGCTCATAAACACTGTGGGGGTCAACAGCACTATGGGGCCAACATCTCTGGAATTCTCAGTCTGGGGTGAGACCCAGGGTTGACCTGGTGGGGGAATGACAGGGTTGGGGGAAGGGGGGGGGCTATTACGAAATAACTATATCAAGAAAAAACTCAATACCCCATATGCTTCTTTCTCTCTCTCTCACACACACACACACACACACACACACACACACACACTGTAGGAAAAATAGGGTGCATGGACCATTTGAGCAGTCTGAGGACATGCAGCTGCACTTCCCCAGTAGGTTTGTGTGTGTGTGTGTGTGTGTGTGTGCGCACGCGTGTGTGCCTGATGTTCAGGTTTCTCTTAATACGCATGTGATTGCAATGTCGGAAAAGGAGAGGCAGGAAAAGGGAATCGAATTAGGAATTTCTGGAACATGTCATAGCAGAGGAAGTTAGGAGTTAATGACACACCTGCCAAGCTAATTTACACACACTTATCCTCAAATACACACCACACGGCTGCCTTGAAGTGCCACTTCACAGAGGAACTAAATCAGTCATCTTTTCATTATGACCCAGATTCAAGTGAGCAGAGCCCAGCCAAACCCCGTTCAGGTAAAAACATTTAAATACTTATGGAGGAAAACCAGCAACATTCTTTCTATTCTCTCCCTCTCTCTCTTTTTTTTCTTCTGTTACGCAACGATTAGAACACACTGACACAGTGGGCCGCCAGATTCAGTTATTTTGAGTGTGTCTCTGGCACCTGCTGAAGCCGAGGCTTGAGAAGGTGGATTTCTGCCAGGACATGGCAACCCAGAGGCAAATCCTCTCAATAAGGCACAGTTATGAGAGAGAGAGAGGAGGTTGCTGGTCGTTTGAAGCCAGGCAGCGTATAAATTATTGTTTTAGTTTTTATCAGTGAGGTTATGAAAATGTGGAAGGAACTCATTAATCAAAGTCGTCGGTTAACCGTTACACGCTAAGAGGAGGGAACACTCTAATGATCAGGGCTCTATGCTGACTACAGTTATCATAATTCAAAAAGGTTTGAAAATAGTTGGTTTCTGTAGCTTGGTACACTATGAGAGTAAAGCATGCTTCGTAAAGATATTAGTGTGTCATGACAGGGCAACATAACAGTCACTCCCTCGAAACAGTCCCTACATCCCCCTCTTGAACCTACAAAAGTAACACTGCAACAAGGATATGTTTTTATGTACACAGTAGGCTCCTGTCAAAAAGAGAAGAGGATAGGTTGAGAGAAAGAGAGAGAGAGAGAGAGAGAGAGAGAGAGAGAGAGAGAGAGAGAGAGAGAGAGAGAGAGAGAGAGAGAGAGAGAGAGAGAGAAAGAGAGAGCCCTGGAGGAATGCTCTGTCTGTACATGCACCAGTGGCGGAAAAATGTATCTTTAATGGATCCCAGCATTCTGCTGCACTTACAACACATCGAGAGCCAAGAGAATAAAATAAGTCGTTATTGTTACGTCCACCACAGTTTACGGTAACATTAGCGCCCCAGGTGCCCTGCAGAGACACACCAGAAGAACCACAAAACTCATGAGAACAGGCCAACTAACTCGCCTACTAACTAGTACTTTTTGTAATAACACAGAAAGCTAGATAAGAGGAACATAAAAAAAGTCCCTCTATATCTCCTCTTAAATTGGGGTCGATGAAGAGAAAAGGAGAGAAGAAGATGGGAAGAGAGTCTACATGGCAATGGGAAGTTAGACTCCATGCCTGGAAACCAGCCTTTTCTATAAGATAGTCATATCAGATAAGGCTATCTTTCCACCTTCACATCACAGAGGCTGTAGTCAGAAGATTGTAGTCCCATTACTCATAGCCAACAGTTCAGAGCCACAAAAACAAGACTTACAGTAACCGAGTCAAAACGCTCCACTACATTAGTGGTTTTCTAACAACCGCTTAACTCCAAATATGCCAAATGAGAAGCAAACATAAAACACGACCGGGACATATCGCTCCCCTAAAAAAAATCCATGGCCGACAATCTACTACAATCTACTACACATGATAAATCTCCCCAAACATAATGTTTATTAGAGGTGTGATAAGAGGAACAGATGCTGTTCTGAGAAATCTATTCCCCTGATAGCAGGTTAGCTGCTGCTGTGTTTGAGCCAAGCCACGCTCTTATCAGACAGACCCAAACGAGCTAGCGTCAGCACGTTAGCATAAGCCAAGCCTCGGGCTAGGGCTCAGAGCACTGAGACACATGGGGCTCAGTGCTAAGCAGGGTACCAGTGCGATGCTAAAACAGAACCGTGAGGCTAAACTAAGACTGTGAGGTCAGTCGTGGACGACAGTCCATTGGACTTCATAGTGTATTCACTGGGGGGTAGGTACATAGGAGTTGATATTGTGTTGTTGTCTGTGCTCTTGTGTGTGTGTGTGTGTGTGTGTGTGTGTGTGTGTACAGCTGGTTGGACTTGACTGATTGATTCTACCACATGTTAGGAAGGGTGTGTGTGTGTTTGTGTGGCACATCAACAAATCATAAACTAGCTACCAGTTGAACCCCTGTGACCTCAAGAAACCGAGTCCCAAACAAGCTTCCTCCCTTCCCCTCTCTGTCTCCGTTCAGGCTAACTGGACAGCCTGAACCTTGCTGCGTCCAGCCCAGTCATGGTTCTTATCATCACAGATAAGAGCCTTCAGGTCACTAAGGGGGAGTGAGCAGATGAATGTTGTAAGGAGCGGGTACACGCTGTATCCCTGACAACCCCCCCCCCCCCCCCCAAAAAAAAAAGCATATTTTATTTCAAGATATAGAGCATGAACACATCCCATGTGCTCCTGTGTTTTCAAGAGTGCGTGTGTGTGTGTGTGTGTGTGTATTTTCATCACTAGAAAGTCTCAACCACCTCCCAGCACAATCACTTCTCCCTAAAAACCCTGGTGTATGATTCAGGGGACAGAGGAATGTCCCTCACAGGATGTCATTTAAACACACACACACACACACACACACACACACACACACACATACTTACATTGATCTCACAAAACCACACACTGCTCCACACACACTGCTGCCAAACCATCTAGGAAACAGATCCATTTAACAAACATAAACACGGCACAGACTTACCATTTAGATACACTGTATATACAGCTCACTGTACACACATACACACACACACATATATATACACACATAAGAGAACTTAAGCAATATTCCATATCAACACTTTCATTGTCCTGTACCTTTCAGACCAGACAGTCATATTCAAAATCACACATAGCCTTGGACACTTGAATAGTGCTTCTAATCCCACACACACACAATCTCAACACATACACACACTCTCAAGACACACACACTCACCGCTGCACGCTGGAAGGCTCCTTTAGTGTAGGTCCCTCCTCCTCGATAGGTGATGGCAGGTATCTCCTGGTTGAACAGGGAACACTTGTGCTGGTGAGATTTGGGCGCCGAGATGTGATCGACGCGCGTCACCACGTGGGTCTTGGAAGAGAAGGTGACGAGAGCCACGCGCGTGTTCTCCGCCGCCACCGGGAAGTCGGACAGAAGCTTCCGGACGAAGCGCAGCTCGGACAGGAAGTTGTTGGCTCCCACGCTGGACGACTCGTCCACGAGGAAGACCAGGTCCAGGCGCGCGCTCTTCTCCCGCAGGACGCGCACGTTCTTCTTGAAGGCCTGGCCCAAGCGCTCCACCTTGCTCTCCACGCTCTCCGACGTGTTGAGGGGGGCCGGGGGCCCCGGGCGGACGGACCGGGCCTGGGGGGACCGCTGTCCCTGGAGAGCCGGCCAGGAAGACGACGTCTGGACCAGGCAGCACCAGAGCCAGCTCCACAGGAGCACGGAGGAACTCCTCCACAGAGATGACATGGTGGCGACCAGTAGATACAGTCCTTTTGCCGCTAGTCCCAAACAGTCCTTCTAGAACAAACTGACAAGATGCCAACAACAATGATGATGAGTATGGTGATGGTGGTGATGAAGGTGTCCTATGTCCTCCTGTGTTTCATTATACACAGCATTGTTCCAAATTCAAGGAATTAAAACCCCCAAAAGGCTGTGAAAATCTGTTAAATTCCAATGAGGATGATGAGGGTGCACTTCTCCAATCCAGATGTGTCTGCTATCTTCCAAGCCTCCTGCATCCAGGTGTGAAGCAAGATATCTGTCTGCTTGTCTATCTATTTGCCTGTCCTGTTTTATCTGTCAGTCTAATCTCTTTCTCTCTCTCTCTCTCTCTCTCCGTTCTCTCTCTTTGTCTCTGTGTCTCTCTTTCTTCTTCTGTGGTTTTGTCTCAGGGCTCAGTCTGTGACGCCTCTGCACCCACTGCCAGTCTCCTAATGCCTCTTCCACCACGAGCTCAAAATCATTTGAAAAAAAAGAGGGAGAGAAAAGTTCCTCTGAGTGCGTGTGTGTGAGAGAGAAGTGTGAGGAGGAGAGCGGGGGCAGAGAGGGAGAGTGTGGAAGAGAGAGAGAGAGAGGAAAAAGGGAAAAGGGGGCAGTCACAGCCGTGATGTCATTTTTTTCTTTCTCCTCCTCTCCTCTCCTCTCCTGTTCTTCTATGCTCTCTATCTCTCTCTGTCTCTCTCTCCCCCCCCTCTCTCTCTCTTTCTCTCTCTTTCTCTGTCTCTCTCTCCCCCCCCCTCTCTCTCTTTCTCTCTCTTTCTCTGTCTCTCTCTCCCCCCCTCTCTCTCTCTCTCTCCCCCCTCTCTCTTTCTCTCTCTTTCTCTGTCTCTCTCTCTCCCCCCTCTTTCTCTTTCTCTCTCTTTCTCTGTCTCTCTCCCCCCCTTTCTCTCTCCCCCCCCCTCTCTCTCTCTCTCTCTCTCTCTCTCTCTCTCTCTCTCTCAGTGTCACTGGAGCGCCTTGTCTGTCAGGCTGTCAACATTCCCAAAGTAAACATCAGCACCGGGTGCTCTGATCAACTCCATATGTCTGGTACTGTCCACACACACATCCATGCCGATAACCTCACAGGCTCAGTAATCATTCAAGAGGTGTGTGTGTGTGTGTGTGTGTGGTGGGGGGCAGGGAGAAGAGTAGAATGAGAAACAGGATTTCTATAACAGATAATGATACACTATTGAGATACCTCAGCGAGCGTGTTGTCAGGAAGGACCATTAAGGAAAATTGATCACACAACAGCTGGAACAAATAGATAAGCCAAATAATGCTTCACCGAAACACCATTCTTGTAATTGCCACTCTCCCTCCTTCCCCCTCCTTCTATACAAGTGCCTAAAGGATAGAAATGAGAAGAGAGATTAAAAAAAAGAGAAGAGAGATGTCTCTCTATCTCTAGTCTTGTCTCCCTTCAGTGATTTTATCTGTTACCAAAACAAAGGCAGGCAGTGTTAGTGGAGCACAGAGACGCAGAGCGGTTGTTAAATCCCAGACTACATTTATAGATCCTCCTCTGGAATTGGATGTGTGATACTGGAACACTCACAGAGAATTCAGAATCAGAACCAGTTCTCCTACAGTAGAGCAGACTAGAGTAGAGCAGAGACCATCAAAATAGAAAATATCAGAGCTGAGTAGAGCACATTAAAGTAGAGCACATTAAAGTAGAGCACAGTAAAGTAGAGCACAGTAAAGTAGAGCACAGTAGAGTAGAGCACAGTAGAGTAGAGCACAGTAGAGTAGAGCACAGTAGAGTAGAGCACAGTAGAGTAGAGCACAGTAAAGTAGAGCACAGTAAAGTAGAGCACAGTAGAGTAGAGCACAGTAGAGTAGAGCACAGTAGAGTAGAGCACAGTAGAGTAGAGCACAGTAGAGTAGAGTGGCCAGAGGAAAGCTCTCCCGAAGGAGACCACAGAGAGGGTGTTAACCAGCCCTTTTAAACCACCTTCCCTCTCCCCCTCCATCTCTCTCTCCCCCCTCTCTCTCTCTCTCCTCTCTGTCTCTGTCTCTCTGTTCCTCTCTCTCACTCTTTCTCTCTCTCCTTTAACAGCTCTGGAAATGTATGGTATTGGTATGAGATGTGGGAACTGCAAGCAGCACCATACTGAGTCCATGAGTGGAATAGGAGAGATATGGAAACAATGTAAATCTCTCTCTCTCACACACACACACACACGAGGTGATGAGCACAGCTGTGACTTCCTGTTTCCCTACACACACCCTCACTGGACCAGAGGGGGGGGGGGGTGGGGGGGTCCAGATCCCCACTGAGGTGGTCACCCTTGAGACACTGGGAAAATCTCCAGACCAATGGAGCTGGTTTGTAAGTACACGCCCCATAAAGGTGTACACAGCAACCTCCCCAGTCTAGTTCCACCCACACACACACACTAGGTGCAAAGACCATATCCAGGAAAGCAGTCACACACACACACACACACAGTCTCCTCCAGGGCTAGTCTGAGGGCCTGAGAATAGGCCTCCTGTGGTTTGTGGTTCCTCTGTGGGTGCTGCTGCTATGACTTGGCCTGTGGGCCATTCGTCTTCCTGCTCAGTTCTGCTGCCTCACAAACACACACACACACAGCCACACACACACAGCCACACACACACAGCCACACACACACACAGCCACACACATACCCACACACAGCCACACACACACACACACACACACAGCCACACACACACAGCCACACACACACATATACCCACACACACAGCCACACACATACTCTAGACTGTTCTGTAAATATAATCTCCTTCCACTGGACTTCTTCCCTCTGTCCAGAGCATTTATACACAAGGCCAAGTGGCCATGGTCTTTTTGACTATCTTTTTTTGTCTATAGCTCAAAAAACACAAACACAGAGACACACACGCACACAAACACACACTATGGTGGTCTCGGTCAGACATTGATAGTAGCAAGCTTACTTCCTGCCTGAACTAACAACAGTGAGTGGCCTCCCTCCTCTTCCTCCCTCCTCTTCCTCCCTCCTCTTCCTCCCTCCTCTTCCTCCCTCCTCTTCCTCCCTCCTCTTCCTCCCTCATCAGTTCTTTAGTGAAACAGCAATGTTTTTTACACTTTGGGATTTAGGGCCCTATTTTGACGATCTGAAACTCAACGCAAAGCGCAAGTAACTTTGTGGGCGTGACTCAGGCTTGGTTGTTATTTTGCCGGCGGGATAAATGACTTCTAAAAAGGATTGGTCTGAAGTAGCTACATTACTAAAATGTGTGGTTTGGGCGTAACGTGCAATAAACCAATCAGAGCGTCATCTCACTTTCCCTTTAAGAGCAGCGCTTGTTCCATGGCGGATTGCTATTATAACAGGAGCGGTTCACAGCCGAGGAGACCGACGTTCTCGTCAGGGCCGTAAAAGATAGAGAAATGACATTGTAGGGGAAAGGCAGAGCAGTTTTCTCACTGCACTAAATTTCCCGCGCATGCTGCTCATTCAAATTCTTATTTTTATATATATTTTATTTTTTTAATTGTTATATTTTTTTATTGTTTGGTTCTTAGAATTAGTTGAACTATTGTACTTTTTGAGTTAATTTAAGAAACGGTAGGCCCTATATGTTTATTGTTTGCGCCTTCCTGCCACAGTAAATTCCGTGTTTGTGTAACATAAGCTACATGGCGAATAAATCGAATTCTGATTCAGATCCTGATGGAAATGGGGGAAGAAACCCACCCAAATTAGCTTCGGTTTAACAGGCGTGGGAGGAAATTGCCACAATTGTTACAAATCAAGTTCACATACATAGAGATTTCTCATGAAACACTTTTTATAATCGTTGAAGAAATGTAACACGCCATAAATCAAAACAATGTAACATATCTTCGCAGAAAGAAGACCCTGGCCTCGCCAGCACTGCGCACGGACCAAGCTTGCGCCCTTAAAATAGCATCTGAATAATACGCCATTGACCTCGGACCACGTTTTTCCTGGTCAGTGGCGGAATTGTGTTTCGGAAACTGCAAAATAGCACCAGGGAACGTTTGCGCCGGAACACGCCTCCTTTTTCGCTGAACCGCCCACGGGAGTGCAAAGTAATTTCGATGTGCGTCTGTGGAGCGAAAAGGCGGCTTTGCGTCGAGTGCAAAGTAACTAGGAATGACACTTGCGTCGTTGACTAAATCCATTGTGCTGGGTGCAAGATCGGGCCCTTGGACTCTCTTTATGCCCTCACACACACACACACACACAGTCACCTGACAAGCGTCTGAGTTAAATCAGGTCCAATCATATAGCTCTAGGACATTTTCATATTTGGAGCATTGTAGTATTCAAATTAAAAGTCATAGGCCTACATCATATTTATGGCGCTGCACACACACACGCTGCTCTTGGTTAATCCTTACCTGTGACCTTCACCAGAGAAGGCGTAGCAGGTGCGGAGGGTCTCTGATGCAATTTGCTCGAAGGAAGACATTTTAAAGGCAAGAAGTCTTTAGGTTTTCCGTCTAAAATGTGCAGTTGCTGAGTGGGCCTAAACGCAATGGAAAACACGTTTCCGTTAGAAAAGGATCAACAGAACCCCCGTTATTTCCATTAAACTGGTTCATCTTCAACTAAACGAACACCACAAATAACACGTGCCAGAGACTTCATGAGATAATTAACAGCTTTCTCTTTAACTGTTTAATGAGAGGAGCGTTAATGAAATACAAGGCGTCTTTTAATGCCAACTGTTCACACACACAGGCGAAAGACGTTACATTTAGTAACCTCACCCAGTCTTAAATTATTTTAACGATTAACTAGTTAATTTTGAAATGTCAGTTAAAGACTTAACTATGAGCTCGATCTTACTGTCGCTTTAATTCATATGGTATTATATCGCCATCTACCGGCAAGACAGTAGTGGTATGGTCGTCCTATAGAGTTATTATAGGGTCGTCCCGATTAGTTTTTCATTGTCATTATACTTTGACTTCCACTAGATGGCGGTATAGTAATCAAAAACATGAAGGGAGGTCATAGTTCAATTCAATAAAAGGTTAGATTTGTTGAATTTACTTTTCCATTTTTTGTATTATTGTTGTTGGAAGTGAAACTTGCCTGATCTTTCACTGAATGTATCGGTGTCAGCAGTGCAGGTTTGTGTGTGTGTGTGTGTCCTTCCAGTACAGGAAGTAAAACTAGGCTGTGTGAGGACCCCCCCCCCCCCCCTGCACACACACACACACACTCTAACCGTGTGCCTTATCAGTTGCACCATTGTACTTTAGTGATGACAGGCAACATGCAGCAAGTTGAAGCTTGAGGATAGATAAGGAAATGGTCAATCACACGTGACCCTTCTTCTCCGGGACGAACGTGCGTGTGCTGAGACTGCAGTCCATAGAGGGCTGTGAGACTGCAGTCCATAGAGGGCTGTGAGACTGCAGTCTATAGAGGGCTGTGAGACTGCAGTCTATAGAGGGCTGTGAGACTGCAGTCTATAGAGGGCTGTGAGACTGCAGTCAGAGGGCTGTGAGACTGCAGTCTATAGAGGGCTGTGAGACTGCAGTCTATAGAGGGCTGTGAGACTGCAGTCTATAGAGGACTGTGAGACTGCAGTCTATAGAGGGCTGTGAGACTGCAGTCTATAAAGGGCTGTGAGACTGCAGTCAGAGGGCTGTGAGACTGCAGTCTATAGAGGGCTGTGAGACTGCAGTCTATAGAGGGCTGTGAGACTGCAGTCTATAGAGGGCTGTGAGACTGCAGTCTATAGAGGGCTGTGAGACTGCAGTCAGAGGGCTGTGAGACTGCAGTCTATAGAGGGCTGTGAGACTGCAGTCTATAGAGGGCTGTGAGACTGCAGTCTATAGAGGGCTGTGCGTGAGCGGTGTGCAGAGCTGTGTATTTATAGGAGAGGGCCTCCGTCTGCAGTCACATGTATGTTACTGGGAAAGTGTCCATGCATTTTTCATAGGATGTGGAAGCTGAAAGCAAGACAACGTCAGTCAGGTTGTAGCCTAATGATTTATGAGTCATAAAGTACTAGATCTACTGTAAGCACACTTATGGACTGTATTGACCTCGAGTGGAAAGTAGAGTGCGAGACAGATTTACTGTTTTTGAACCTCTGTGAAATGTATGAATATGCAGACACACACACACACAGACACACACACACAATACACATGTACATTCATAGAGCTTCGTGGGAAACGTCCACACAGATGAATAGTGTAAAATTCCTCATCGAAATGACATATATGCTACACACGTACACCCACACACACACACGTACACACACGTACACACACGTACACATTTTGCTCGAGAATTCATGCCAATGTCATTCAGAGACATCAAAATATTCACACACCCTACGTTTAGCAAGTCAGTGACATGCAGATACACACACACACACACACACAAATCCACACACATATTAACTCCCACATATCCTGTACACTGTCTTTCACATAAACGATTCAGTTGAGGAAGTCTGTTTCTCTGCATCTCTTTCTTATTCACAGCACTTTGACAATTTGTTGAGTGTACAAATCCTCATGACACCATGGTTGCTGTATTTTTCTTCACAGGGTTATGAACTGGTTTGTTTTGGGAGGATTCGGTTATTTTCCTGAACTATTCAGCCGACGTGCGTGTGTCTGTGTGTATGGCAACGATGCTGCTCTCCCAAACGCTCCCTCTCATGGACTCTTGCCGGCTTCGCCAAAGTTGCCTACCCCAGCTTTAAGAGACAGACACGAAAGACAGATCATGTAAGGGTGAGAGAGAGAGTGTGGGGGAGAGAGGGAGAGTGGTGCGAAGGAGAGATAGGGAGAGAGAGGTGCGAAGGAGAGAGCCCCCGACTCCAGGCTGAACTGGATTCAACCAGACTGACATGAAAACAGTCTCTTCAACCACGGCTTACTAAGAAGAGGGGGGCATATTGATTTCAGACAGACATACACTCAAGCATACACACAGGAACAGCATGTGGCTCTAATTTGAACTCTCCTGAGGTGAGGCTGTGTTTTCAGTCTGAACTTGCTATGTATGGTCAGATGGATGAGCGTTTAGGGAATCGGTCTATTAAACAGAAGGTTGCCAGTTTGACTCCTGGCCGTGCAAAACTGACTCTTGTGTCCTTGGGCAAGGCACTTCACCCTACGTACACTTCACCTTACTTACTGTAAGTCGCTCTGGATAAAAGCGTCTGCTAAATGATAAAATGTAATGCATCAATGTAATCTCCATACATGTGGTTATGCACCCTAGGAGCCCAAACCCTCGGCTGTCGGCTAGGAGTCCAAACCCTGGTCCTCTAAAACATCCACTACTCTCATACAAACACATGTACACACACCAGCAAAGAGACTGACACTTTCAAACCTTATATGTAGAGAGGAAAAACACAATGACTGAGATGAATTGAGGTCTGTGAAAGAGCCCTTAAACACACACCCCAAAACACACCCCCCAAAACACACACTCGTACACAAACAGTTTCAAACAGAATTCACATGTGAAGTTTGTTTGGGAAGAGTTTCTGGGTCCTGAACATATTGTTCCTGGAATGGTGCGTGTGTTCGAGGCAGCATGGTAAACAAAAGACTCAGATTACCATTTCCAGACCCCACGCACACGCCCACTTCAACAGGAACAACTTCCGTCCTTTTCTCGTTCCTTACTTATTACTCCCTCTCTCTCTACCTCTCTCTCTCTCTCTCTCTCTCTCTCTCCCTCTTCTTCTCTGAGTACACATTCTTCTCTTTCTCACAGGGGGCACAAACTTCCTCTCCTACCACTCACTTTCCTTTGAACCCTCCCATTCCTCATCCTTCTCTCTTCTTTATTGCTCAAACCTGTCTCTTCCTTCCTTCCTTCCTTCCTTCCTTCCTTCCTTCCTTCCTTCCTTCCTTCCTTCCTTCCTTCCTTCCTTCCTTCCTTCCTTCCTTCCTTCCTTCCTTCCTTCCTTCCCTCCTTCCTTCCTTCCTTCCTTCCTTCCTTCCTTCCTTCCTTCCTTCCTTCCTTCCTTCCCTTCCTTCTGCCCCTCAACCAGAGAGTCCTGCGGTCTTGTGTTTCGCCTTAAACGTATTTATACACCCCTGGTTGTAAATCATGGCACATGTCCCGAAGGATTCTGTTCTGTACACATGACAGCCTGTCAGAAGGCAAAGACAAGATTCTCCTAAACAACTATATTGCCAATTTCCCCACATTCAGTTCATATCCAAACCAATTAATGGCCAAGTTATGCTGCTGCTGTCTAATGAATTGACAACTTTTGGACTCTTGTACAGACAGAGCAGAACAATCACAGCTGCTACTGAGTTGTACTTAAAGACATCTGCTGGGATGTTTTATGGCTGTTACATAACTGTACCCCTTACCAAAATGACCTCCTCCGCTCCCCATAATACCCCCTTTCACCAACCCCCTATTGCTCCCCAGGCTCATGGCCCCCTAGCCCCCCAACCCCCTAACCCCCTATAGCCTACTAACTTGCCAGTCACTGTACCCGGTTACCTTCCCTGCCTCCCCAGTCGCCAATAGACAGAGGCATCGATCCACGGGCAGAAATCGGACTCCTTTTTGATTAGATCATCAGTCTAGATTCACCAGGGTGATGAGCTCACAGTAAACTCTGTGACCTGATCAGAATCACCTTTGTGTGGCCGATACAGAAGAAGTGAGCAAAGCATTCTGGTCCAGCTGGCACCGTGGCCTGTGTGTTTTCATGTTATTGTCCTCATTTTGCAGCCGCTGGGCAGCAAATGGACTGAAACAGCTGGGTTACTCATTAAACCCTCTATCTAGGGAATCTGTCAGCCTTTCACCTGTGTTCGTTCTTTCACCTGCACACACTCACACCACCGGGCCAGTTTGTGTGTGGATGCTTTGGAGTATCACTTCTGGCCTCGTAGGAGGGGCTGTAAGTGTGTGTGTGTGTGTGTGTATGTTTGTACATGCGTGGATGAGTGTTTTCCTTCAGCTGGTGGAGGTACAGTAGAATGCATGAGCAGTGTTGTCAGTGTAAAGGCTGTGTTTCACCAGCGTGATGAAGGCCCAGGTTTGCTGAGTCGGTAAAGGCCCAAGGTCTCCCCACTTTCACAGCCCACTTCCCTTTCCTTTGTGCAAGAATTTGTGCACCACTAATTCCCCTCGTCTGGTTTCTTTTGTTTAGCCTTTCATCAGTTTTTTTTTTACACCCGACAGCTTATTACAACCTCAGTGATACTCAGAATCACACTCATGACGCCCATAATCCCATGTCCCCATCCCTCCCTTGAACCCTCTCTCTCACCCTCCTCCCTCTGTACTGTGCCTTTTCCAAACCCCTTTCACCCTCTCTGGCAGCTGAAGACTGTTCACATGCACCTTCAGTTCTTACACACACACTCACACAGACACACGCAGACACACAGATCCCAGGTAACCACTCATAGTAAAACCATGTACTCAGTAAAGCCTCTACCTTACGGGGCCTTTGGGAAATAAGAGGCCTCTTTGAGCTTTCTACAGACCTAAATGATCTTCATGGTTCATACACCGTAGAGACAGTGAAGAGACCGTTTCTCAAAGCTCCGGAATAGGGTTTGTGTTGTTTTAGAGGACTGTAAGTCTTTGTAATGATAAGGTCTATGAATGATGATCACAAGTACAGATGAGATTAGCATGAGAACACACACACACACACCTGTTCATTGACGACGGCGATAAAGGCTTGTTTCCTTTCGCCTCCGGGACCATTAGACCCGTCCAGATTTCAAAGTCCTCTGATTCACACACAGAACTCAGCAACTCTGGCAGGATGTAATCATAGAGGACAAGCCTATATCTATGAATCAATCCCATTTCTCTTTGGTCTCAAAACAATCTCCCAAAGAGAATGTGAAGTATCTCCAAGCACTTAACAAGGTGATCTGGAAGCCTATGTTTCACTGACACAATCAATCAACTAATCAAATGTTACCAATTAAGTATTTTCACAAGATATTGTTGCTTAAAAACATGCATTGTTTTTCTTTGGGGACAATGACATTGCAGACCGATCAACAGGTTTCACTGACAAGAAATGTGCTTCCAGTGTTGTAGCTAATACAGGAATCTCTTACACAAAGTCCTACATTGTGACAAAGTGACACAACTGAATAATGACTGTGAAACGGTCTGATTTCTACAACATTCAACAAGTGTCTGCAGATCTACCTATGTAGACTACTGAGGGCATAGCAGTATCCGCCATTTTTCCAACATGGCCGACTTCCTTGCTTTGCCCTACTGACCTGCTTCCCTGGGCATGCCCCGAGCATGCCCCGGGTCAGAACAGAGAAAGAGGACCAGTGTGGGTCACCGCTTGAGGCACTCAGGGGGCACACGGTCGATGGGTCAGTGTGTGGCAGGGGTGAGGACAATCAGACCGCCGGTCGCCCTCTGCACTCAGCACTGCACTAGGGCCACTGAGGGGGAAAATGTGTCTATTTTCAGATACTGTGTGTGTCCAGGTTATGCAATGTGTGCTTTGGTCCCATGAGTGCGACTGTGTGAGAAGGCTGATTCAAGAGGTTGGGGGTGGGGGGGGGTGGAGGTGGGGGGGATGGGGTGGGGGGTGGAAGGATCCTCGGGAGAATTCAGATGTTTTCCACTGAGATGATATAGACAGGAAGGAACTCTGGAACTCTGTTTGTAAGGTTCTTTTTTTTTTACCTCGCAGATGACATGATTTGTTACTTCCACAGTGTCTTCTACCAAATACACCTTTACGTCTCCGCCGTAGCCTCTTTAAAAGTATCGAGTACAAAGTGGTGCGCGTGTATTTTTCAACAACACTCCTCTATTGACAGAGCAGCGTTAGCTGTACGTTTCCTCTGTTCTACGCCTCACTTCTGCCAGTGTGAATCAAGTTCAGACCTGAGACTGGCAGACAGAGTGTCCTAGCGCCCCAGGCAAACACCAGCTCTGGATTTCCAGGTTGTCTGACTAGCCAGCTTAATGCACTTACAGACTGCCCCTCTGTTTCACTGGCAAGAGAGGCTTGTTTGTTTTCATTGTGACAAAGTGTAAATCTTGTCCTCTAATATATATATTTTTTGCAAGTATCTACCTTAGGGAGATGCGCTTTGTCTCCAGACCCAAGATTCACATTGTTTTATACTAATATGGGCATTAAATAAGGGATGTGTGTGTGTGTGTGTGTGTTTGTGTGTTTGTGTTAGTGGTGGGGGTAACATCTGACAGTAGTGTTCTGAAAGGGGGGGGGGGGGCTATGGGAGGGTTAGTTTAGGTTAGGAGAAGAAAACAAGTCTTAGTGGAGAGCATGGGGGGGGGGGGTCGGAATAAAGGGGAGGTGCTACTGTATTCATATGAAGGGATACGTATATTTACTTCATTACATCTCCTTTTCTGAATCAAAACGAAGCTGAAAGGACGAGGCTCAGCTGCCAAACACGCGCTGGTGTTTCAGAGATCGAAGACTTTCGAAATTAGTCTCGTGTGGATGCTCTTCTGTCTCAAACTTGCACCTGGAACTAGGAAGGAGTAAAGCGTTTTTTTTTCGTTTGCTGTCACACGAAGACCTCAAACTTTTAATGTTTTACAGAATGTCACTGGAATATGCGATTCTTGTTCACTAAATGGACTACTGTTGCCTTCATGTTACTGTTTTATTAGATTACTTTAGCTGTTGGGCTACCTACCTCTGCAGGATCAATTGTTAGAGACGCACGCATAAAGACATCAACGCTTTTTACAAGCACTTTTGTTGATCAAGCAGCTTTAAAGGAACTAAAACTACACGATACAGATAAGTTAGCAGCAAAGTATTTTTATTAGTGTGCTTGTGTGGAAAAAAAGACATTGTTTTGATGTCAGATTACCACATTCTTTTAAAGTAAAGTACAGCTCAAATTGACCAACTGTCAACAGTACTATTTTGGCGATAGGCATGCCCGTGACTCCGTGAGTTGCCAAGGCATTTCAAAAGGAGTGTTGTATTTGCCTTCAGTTTATATTTATAATTCCCCTACCTGTCAATAAGAAAACAGAAGCTATCGGTCTACACTGTTGCTTCTTCATTGCAACAACTTTATCAGACAACGGTCATCTCGCTGTGTCATCACGCCTGAGTGAGTGTGCTGTCATACCATAAGAGCACGTTGCGCCTCACAGTTCAGCAGCCTCTCGCGCGCTGTCCAACCAGGAACGGCCGCAGAATCAAGTACCACAGCGAGGGCTGAGCCACTCACCTACCAGCATCAAGATGACGGACGGTCCCAGGCAGCGTGGGAGCGTCGCCTCCGGAGGAGATGCTGCCGCCGGCTCCGAGAAAGACGGCGGCGGCGGTGGAGTGGCGTTAAAGAAAGAGATTGGCCTCGTGAGCGCCTGCGGAATTATAGTTGGTGAGTGTACCTTTGTGATCCTTATGTTGAGACACTGTCACTTTGATACTGGAAACCCAAAATACAAATCTTTTGGGGGGTCTGGAATATGTATGTCTGTGTGCATGCGTCTGCGTGCGTGCGTGCGTGCTTGCTTGGTGTGTTTTTTCTAAGTCACCTGCTTGCATGAAATCTAGTCTACTGAAAAGATAACCGCTCTGCTTAGAGCTTTAGGAAACAATTCAGAGGCAACGTTGTTTAAAGTACATATGTGATGCTGACTGTGAGTGAACTCATAAAAACACACTCACACGTAGCTGAACAGATTTACCTTCCTCAAGGATAAATAATGAAGCACTTGTTATTTAGTCATTCACTGCCTGTGCCAGAACACTTCTCCATTCTCAGGGTTAGGGTTTCTTTCCAACCCTGTGGTACAGTTGTTAATAATTCAACCCTTTTGATCATCCTCATGCAGTTCCGCCCTGCTGAAGGATTGCCTATACATGACCCAGACTGGCATCACACTTTTATTATCATCGCTTCACTTTTATTGTCCGCCTTTAGTTCCCCTTAAAGTACACAGTCCCAGGTAATTGAATTAGAAAATATTGGAGGATTCTGTGAAATTAAAACATATATCCCACAAATGTGTGGGAAATGACACAAGGATCAATCAGTGCAGACCTGAGAAACCCATCATTTCAACATCCACAGCCAACACAAGGGTTATTATTGTATCGGATTCTAAATCCATACCATCTTTGGATTCTGATGAGCTCTAATTGATATGTTTACAGAGAGAGAGAGAAAGAGAGAGAGACAGGGATAGAGGGAGGGATAGAGAGACAGGGAGGGAGATAGAGAGAGAGAGAGATAAAGATAGACAGGGAGGGAGAAAGAGAGAGAGTATTTGTTGGGTCCAGGTAAGTCACAGCCTGCCCAGTGGTCTCGACCTTGAGATGGCGATGATGACTCACTCACGCACACGTTTCCATGGTAAAGGAACAGAAAGAGGAAAGATGCTCCCCAGGGACTAGATGCTGTGAGAAAGAGAGCGGGAGAGGGTTCACAGGAAGTGATGCACAAGACTGAAACGGCACCCTTTAATCTCAATTCGGTTAGGGTCAACAGTGAGCGCAGACAAACAGGTTAGCATTGTATCCAAGCACAAGCGTACCTAACATCATTTTTTTCCTGTCAACTAACTATCCGTACGGAGGTTGAAAGCATGAAGGTCTTTGTAGTTTTACAGCGATCCAGAGTCCAGTGCTTGTCTCCAAACTGTGGTCGCCAGATCACAGTCAGTGTCCTTGGCAAAGTCATTCATTCACACACCACACCTCGTCAAATTTTCACCTCACATGAGACAGATAGATAGAGAGAGGGAGAGTAGGAGATACCGTACGGGAGTGAGAGAGAGCGACCAGGGTGAGAGGTGGGCCTTTATCTGACAAACGCTGCATTCTTTTTCCCAGACCTCTGATTTCTCAGCACGCTCCAGTGAGCTTCTCTGAACTAATTGGCTTGTATGGATCTATGCACTCTGTATAATCAGATGTTATTTCTCTACCCACCCCTCTCCCCTCCATCCCTCCCCTGATTACACACAGAAATTAAATCAACTTTTGGCTGTTTGGAGGAACCCCCCCCCTCTCTTACCTTGGATAATACTGTTTCATAAGCTGAGCTGTATAAGCTCTGACCTGTGTCTGAGCCCTGTCAGGAAGGAGGATTGGGATGATCCCATTCCTAATTCCCCGTGAGACTGTGGAGATGGCACTGGTCCCTCCACAGACCACTGGCGTGTCCTGAACAGGCCCCGACCAATCCGTCAGACTTTTCCCTTTAATGCGTGCTGTTAATGACCTTCCTTATTGGGCCCAAAGCGGGGGGATGATTTGCAGGTCGGCCTGCGTGTCACCGGCAGCCATCGTGGCGTTGCCACGTTGGATCTGGCGTGTTTTGGACGGCGATGAAAGAGAAAAGGAGTTTGCTGGGCTCATCAGAGCGATGCAATCAGTTAGGCTCAGAGTCACCACCTCACTCAGTCAGACAGGCTACTGGGAATGGGATTGCAACGGAGGACTCACACACCTGCACACACGCACACACACACACACAGTGTGTACTCCATACAGCTTACACATTTTCCACGTTCGCCCCCTTTTCTCTCCGTGCATCCTATTAGAGTTTTGTGGTGTGTGTATGTGGGAGTGTGTGTGTGTGTGTGTGAGGGAGAGAGAGAGAGAGAGAGAGAGGGAGAGGGAGAGAGAGAGAGAGAGATAGAGATGGAGAGAGAGAGAGAGAGAGAGAGAGAGAGAGAGGGAGAGAGAGAGAGGGAGAGCTGAATGCTGGACTCCCGCCAGGCTGCAGGTTGTCTCAGCTGGGAGGGGTGTAAGCCTAAAGCTCTGGACACAGGAAGTGAAAGCACTAATCTCTCACTCTGACCGAATTAACACAGTAACAAAACGGCTCAATGCAGCTGCAAAAATGTTGATGTTTTTAGTAGAGTACAATATGCGCGTGTGACTGTGCGTATTTTCACCCCCTGCGGTTGGAGGACTCCAGAGACCATAGAAGGAGATTCATTTGACTTTTTTGGGCTCTTGACTTTCCGCAGCGGTGTTGTTGCTGTGTACTTAATTCATTGTAACAAGGAAGAGGGAGGAGAGAGTGGCGTGGCTGGGTGAAGGCCCAGGGTTGGGTCCTTAAAGGACAGGGAAGGCCCAGGGCTGAGTGTGTGTGTGTGTGTCCTGTCTGGAAGGGGAAATAGGGTGACAGGGTGAAGAGGAAACCTGTAGTTTCTTTTGTGATCAGCACCACTCTTATACACACACACACACACACAATGCAGATGCCTTCCCTCCCACAGAGTTTGATTGTGCTCCATAACAAACCCAACCAGTCTTAACTAGTTCTTGTGTACAGCACTATTCATAAGTAACATTTTGTTCCGCGTTTGAAAATGTAGTCTTATTATTGTCCATGGGGTATTCCTTCTCCTTTTTTTCTCTCTCTCTCTTTCTCTCTCTCTCTCTCTCTCTCTCTCTCTCTCTCTCTCTCTCTCTCTCTCTCTCTCTCTCTCTCTCTCTCTCTCTCTCTCTCTCTCTCTCTCTCTCTCTCTCTCTCTCTCTCTCTCTCTCTCTCTCTCTCTCTCTCTCTCTCTCTCTCTCTCTCTCTCTCTCTCTTCTCTCTCTCTCTCTCTGCTGAAACTCTCTTTCTCTCTCACACACAGCCTGTCCTTGGTTGGGATTTATCTCACGTTTACCTTTCACCCACACACACACGTACATAGACAAAGCCCACCAAAACTGCCCCACTGAACCGCAAACCTGAACATCTGCACACATGGAACATGTTACGGGTGTTAAGGTGTGTGTGCGTCTGAGGGGCTGAATCGCTTGTTCCAGGCACGTGGTGACCGATGGGATTGAACATATGGACACATTTGCACATTTTGTTCCAGAGATGTACGTCTGAGAAGAAAAAAGACCCTGGCTGGCCTCTAGTTTGTGGCTTTGCGAAGGTAGCCACGCACATAGGAAGGTTAATTGTGGTTAATGAATGTGCAAGAGAAGAAGGGAGCATTTTTTATACAGTAAGATAAGGTGTCACACACACATACTGTACGTACACACACACGCACACTCACACACGCACACACACACACACACACACTAAAACCCCACCCAAACGACTGAATGACCTGACAAGTGCACAGTTATCAAAACCTTTGACTCTTGCACTGTCAAGCTAAATACCTCACAGCGAATCAGGAGAGAGCTCCTTACAGCCTGCAACCTTTGACTATGTCACCTCATTCGTTGTTGGGTTCACGTTCAGTTTATGCCTGATTAGTCAGCTCTGTCTAATTGGTGGACTTCCCTGACCCTGGCCTTGTCAGGTCCTTGGTAGGCACAAGTGAACCTGTCATGTGAACTGGACCTTGAACAGCACGGCCTCTTTCATGTCCAACCTGCTCAGGAGCTGCTCTCTCTCTCTCTCTCTTTTGTTTCTCTCTCTCTCTCTCTTTTGTTTCTCTCTCTCTCTCTCTTTTGTTTCTCTCTCTGTCTCTCTCTCTTTTGTTTCTCTCTCTCTTTCTCTAAATTGTCTCCTCTTTAAACTGGTTGAGAGTTTGATGCTTACAAAAACTGTCAGGGCATTAGATGCAGCCCCCTCTTTTACCCCTCTGCCCCTCCCTTCCCTCTCTGCACAATTTCACCCTTTCCCTCCCTGTTTCTCTTCCTCTCTCTCTCTCTCTCTCTCTCTCTCTCTCTCTCTCTCTCTCTCTCTCTCTCTCTCTCTCTCTCTCTCCTTCTTCCTCTCTCTCTCTTCCCCTTTCTCTCTGTCTCCCTCTCCATGTCTCTCTTCCTCTTTCCCCATGCTCGGTGCTAAGTCAGCACATTGTGCTTCCACTCTGCTGGCCTGGCGTCTCATCAATTCTGCAACGACATTCTCTTCTTTTGTCTTTTTCTCTCTCATCCACTCCCTCTCTCTTTCTTTCTCTCCTTTTTTCTCTCCTTTTCTCTCGTGCTATGTCTAACATCTACTCCATGTCAGTGGATTCATGCCCAAAATGTAATCGTCCCCTCTACCACTGTAAGGCATTCGCATTCCACACTCCTATATACAGTATATATATTCCACAATATATATTTTTTTAAATACAGGTGTCACATAAATAACCATTCCCTCCTACTTCTATTGGTTGGATGCAATGCCGGTGTACCACCAATAACCTTCCCCACTCTCTCTCCCTAGGCAACATCATTGGTTCTGGCATCTTCGTCAGCCCCAAGGGTGTGATGGAGAACGCCAGCTCCGTGGGCCTGGCTCTTATCGTGTGGATCGTCACAGGCATCATCACTGCCATCGGCGCGCTGTGCTACGCAGAGCTGGGCGTCACCATCCCCAAGTCTGGGGGAGACTACTCCTACGTCAAGGACATCTTTGGAGGCCTGGCGGGGTGAGTGGAAGGGGGAGGTCGGAGGGGTTGGTGGACTGTCCGACCTGGGTCGAATGATATTTCGTAAAGGTTCGCTCCCGGTATCTCATTGGGTAAGAGGGTATGCCGTTAAGGCTTAATGTAGGGGCCTGGGGGGTTCAATTCTGACTGAGGTCATTTCCTTCCCTCTTCACCTCGTCTCTTCCTCCCTGCCTTCCTGTCTTTCTCCAACTGTCCTATCAATACATCTGATAATTACAGTAATACTCAGCTGAAAAAAAGGCCCCAAATATATAACATTTTATTTGGAAAAGGGTTAAATGAGTGTTCTGAAAAGACTTGGCTGGAGGGCCCGGTTAATCCGGCGTCAGCCTGACGGTGAATACACAACCCCCTACCACAAAGACCTGGCATTCCCACAGAGCACAAGACGGATTTGAAATCCTTTCAAGTGCTGAAGCTGTATGGACATACTCAGAAGGCTACTGTCTTTTCCAAGAATACCCCTGACCCCCCACTGGTACTCAGTTACTGTAGATGTCCTTTTGACGACAAACACAGATTCGCTTGTTGTTTTGTATCGGCGGCAAGGATGCATTTTTATCACCGTGGTGATATTTTGGGAGCGGAATTCCACTAGCCTAAACACCTGAAACAATCGTCTCTGACTGCCTTTGTAGTTATCAATGAGACTTCAATGGGAAAAGTCCACAGATGGAGCTTTTACCCAGAAGGCTTTGTTGTTTGGCTTAGCTTGATGTTTTGGGGGTCGAACATTTTCATGGTACCCTTGGTCTTGGATAATAAACAACGTTCTAGAAACGTTTGTTTTCATTGCCTTGTGCTTTGTGCTGTGTGTTTAGGTGTGTGTGTGTCTCATGTATGCGTCTATGCATGGGATTTTTGTATGTTTTGTATGCCCGTGGGAACTTACTGTAAACATGTATGTACAGTATACTGTGTTTTGTGAGTGTGTCAATCTAAATCAACACACTCTTAGGCTTCAAGCTTCAAACCGAATTAGCATTCCAACAGCAATCACTGTTGGCAAATACAGTTATGTGTTATGTGGGGGCTCAGCTTCTAGACTTTATTTAATCTTACAGTGTTAGCACTTCCTAAACACACGCACACACACACACGGATCCCTCCCCAAAACACACACCACACACACATTCTCGTGAGGGACAGCTGGGTTAACAAGGCAGGGGGAGCGAAGTGTACTGAGCGGTTCATAAGCTTGTGTAGAATGTATGGCCAAAGCATGCAGCGGCCCTCATGTGCTCTTCTTTCGCAGTCAGATGAAGCCCTAAACTGACCTTTCTAGGAATCAAATCTATACGAATCAACTGACAGCCATAGGAATCAAACCTGTGAATCCACAAACTCACATGAGAATCGGTTCTATGAATGAACTGACTCCCATAGCAATCAACTCTGGATTAACTGTCTGACCCCAATAGCAATCCAATCTACAGTATAAGAATCGACAAACCCCCATGAAAATCAGCATACCATGAGTGGACTGAACCCCATAGGATTTACCTACAGAAATCAGTGTGTGTTCATGGGTTTGTGTGCTAATCCCTCCATCCCTCTCTCTCTCACTCCAGCTTCCTGCGTCTGTGGATCGCCGTGCTGGTGATCTACCCCACCAACCAGGCGGTCATCGCCCTCACCTTCTCCAACTACGTCCTGCAGCCCCTCTTCCCCACCTGTTTCCCACCGGAGAACGGCCTGCGCCTGCTGGCCGCTGTCTGCCTGTGTGAGTCTCCACGCCCCGCCTCGCCTCGCCTCGCCTCGCCTCCATTCACACGCCTACACTTAGCTCATTTAAGATTCGCTTCTATCCAGTGACCTTGGAGACTTGTTTCAGGAGGACAGGAGACTGTTCTGTACCAGTTAATGTTCCAGAACTATGTATACCTCAACTTTAAAGCTCTGTAATTCATGTAGAAGTCCCTCTAGATTCCTTACCTGGATGGGTGTATCTCAGTGGTCGAGCATTTAACTAGAGATCAAGATGTCGATAAAAAAATGAACCGAACACATGATGATGTTGATGTAGCTTATAAGTTGGGACCTTGTGGATCAGGTATTGTGATGGTTGTGGGTTATATTCCCAATACGTCACTGAGAGATGGTTACAATGAGGGATTTTATTTGACCACCATCTTGGCTGAGGAGATCCGTGATCTGCCTCCTGTTGAGTGAAAGGAGTCGGACTTTGGGTTGTTTATCCCAGCTTGTTGTGCTCTGGCAACACTCTGAACTCTCTCACCACAGGTTAAGTCACAGAGGAATGTGAGAAAGAGAGGGATGAAGGGAGGTGAGGGCAGTTTGGGGACATGGGAGAGAAGGAAGAGATCCGGGGGATGTTGGAGTGATTGATTGACGTTTTATTCACGTTTTATTCAGTGTTGCTGGACGTAGGAGGGAGGAAGGTAAACAATTTGTATTTACTTTCCAGCGTGTGTTTGATGGTACCAGTCTACAGTATCTTTCTTACTTTCTCTACCTCTTTCTTTCTCTCTCTCTTTCTTTCTCTCCCTCTCTCTAGCTCTCTTTCTCTCTCTCTCTCTTCCTTTCTTCCCCTCCTCCACTCTTTGTTTTTGCCAAGGGCAAAATAGTCAATCAAACATTGGGGGGGACAGCTGTGGGATTTTTCTGTGTTGGGCTTATTACCCCATCTTACTCACATACATTCACTCACAATGTCAGTTAAGAACTATGTAAGTCTGGTGTCCTGTACCTTAAAACATGTCTGACATAATGAACTACTACTCTGTTAATAATGTCTAACATCTCCAGAAACATACTCTTTTTTTTACCCCCCCAAAAATAACGGACGTCAGCTGCTGAAGTCTCGTTCATTTTTGGCCAGCTCCTGTTCAGACATACTTTTTCCCCAAACTAGCGATCCCAGACCCAACTTCCCGACCAACTTTGTTTGTGGGCAGGGCTAAGTTGGGCTGGCAGGCAGCCAGGCTAGCAAAATACAACAGCAACGCAATTCCAATGATGAATGATGAATGATGAAAATGATGAAGGAAGAAAGAACAAATGGCAGGAGTCTAAAATAACTTGCTAGATAACCCAATTCAGAGAACAGGAACGTAGCCCAAAACGCTGTCAAAGCTTTGGTACGTTTTACTAGCCTGTCACTGCATGACTGATATCCCAGTTTGCTGTAAAGCCAGGCTACATGCTATCCTGTATAGGTTGCTGTTGGCTAGCTTTTCAAAAGTCCCATACAAGCTGTATAGTATTGCAATCGAAATTCACATTAATTCTACAATTCTTTCAATTCTAGTGTATTTCATCTAGTCTTTATCTCAGGGATTAAGTTAGCCAAATACTGGATATTTACCATCCATACATACTTGCTAAATGTCTGTCTGATGTTGCGCTGCTTACTCACTCATTGACGTATAGAGAAATCATGACATGGATTTCAGTAGAAATAGGTTGTTAATGTATAGTGAAAGGCAAGTTGAATGGATTTGGGAAATTGACTGGCTGGGATTTGATATTTTCGGAGCTGGAAAGAAAGACGTAGGCTAGCAGTCATCGATATTGCCCGCATAATCATACAGTATGAACAAATATTGGGGGGGACAAATTTTCCTTTTTTAAATATTGGGGGGGACGTGTCCCCCCATATAATTACGCCCTTGGTTTCTGCCACTCTCTTTCTTTGTACTCCTTGGTCAGACCATAGAGGATAACCGACAGTAAAGAGAGTGGAGGGAGTCCAGGAGCGTGTTGGAACAAATGGATAGATGAGTTATCACCCCTCTGACAGTAGTAGATCTGGGTACCTCCACAATCTTCACACACACTGTCCAAATACCACAGACAGGCCACAGACTGAGAGGGAGAGACAAGGAGAGAGGTGTGTGTGTGTGTGTCAAACCAGTTCATAACAAGCCACAGGAAGACATACAGTAATATCAGTCCATAATATTATGTCTTTTCTTTAATCTGTTTAACCTATCCATAAAGCCAGTAGAACTGGGTTAAAAGTGAAAAGGATATTTGTTTAAAAAAACAAAGTCATTTAATTGGTAGATTTATAAAGGAGATTTAAGTTTTAATATGTTTCCATGAAAACGGTTCTCAAGTGGGACAGAGCACTTGGTGACCCGTAGAGGAATGCACCTGTGGCTATCTGGTGACATGTTGTTGTTCAGCCTTAAAGACGGACGGTGGCCCAGGAGGACACACGGTGCAGACAGCAGAGACACCTTCTCTCCTGGGAACTGGTGTTCCAGGCCACCCCCCAGAATATCTGCCAACCGATTGTTTTTGCTGGTAATTAAAGTGGTTTTGACCGAGATTTACCTGCTTTTCCCCCTCTGTGTTCCTGTCTTTTACTTGAGCCTTCGTCTGGCATGGTGAAAAGGTCCTTGTGTAAGCTGAGACTGGGTCTGGCCCACAATCATTTCCATTGGCTGACTCAGCAGTGTTTTTCAAGCGTTGTACGAGAACACAGCAACCTGATTGGCCGAGGCCTCTGCATGATGTCGTTTCCCCTGAAGTAAATTGGACAGATGTTGTCAAGCAGCTTTTCTGTTATGTACATCTTTTTATTTTTTCTATCTAACGAATTTCGTGTTGTTGCTCAGACAGTTGGGAAACTGGGTGAGAGGTTACAAGGGGTTACTAATGCTGCCCTTGTACCCCATCAACCCCCCCCCCCACACACACACTCTCTCTTTCTCTCTCTTTCTCTTTCTTTCTTTCTCTCTCTCTCTCTCTTTCTCTCTCTCTCTCTCTCTCTCTATCTCTCTCTCTCTCTCTCTCTCTCTCCCTGTCTTTCCTCACTCTGTCTGGTGTTACCTGTCCTTTCTCCACTGTTCCAAACCCACGAGCACAGTTTGTTCTGCTGGTGGTTATCGTCATCAATCAAGTTTAGTGTCCCCCCTCGCCGAATACTTAGAACCCAATCCCTAGAACCCCCAGCCATAGATAGATCTGGACTGCTCTCTGTTTCCCCGTGTGCAAGACTGACGTTGGTCACCAGCACTGTCTCGTGCACTGCACAGGAACCTTTTTTGCCGAGTGTGCAGTAAAAAAAGAACAAGTGCAGTATAGCTCCTCCCACAACTGCAGAGAAGAAATGTGTACTTGTGCTTTTGTGTGTGTGTGCGTGTCTGTGTGTGCGTGTGTGTGTGCTTGTGCTTGTGCGTGTCTGTGTGTGCTTGTGTGTGTGCTTTTGTGTGTGCGCGTGTGTGTGCTTGTGTGTGCTTGTGTGTGTGTGTGTGCTTGTGTGTGTGTGTGCTTGTGTGTCTCTGTGTGTGTGCTTGTGTGTCTCTGTGTGTGTGCACCATGTTGTTTAGCTGTCAGGGAATCCCTCAGCTTGTCCCTCTGTGTACTCAGTTTACAAACAGCTGAGGAAGAGAGTTCTGAGAAGGAGCCCAGTTCCAGGTGTTTGTGTGTTTATGTGGGTTATATTATTACCCAATAAGACTTTCCAGTCCTGCATAGAGTTCAGACCGGATTGAGACAAATCATTATATTTTTACACTTGTTTGTGTACACTTGTTGATGCTGTTTTTGACGCTGTCCACCTTAAGTCACAGTCAGTTAAAAATATTGTCCGCGTGCGAAACAAAGGTTGTTGACAGTCTTGTTGACAGTCAATTGTTTTAGACAGACTAACCTGTATTCGTCCCACCTTGAAGCACCTTGGTGAGTCAGTTGAGCCTGCCAGCATGTCAGTGATCCTTCAAGACCTGTCACAGACACCCACACACACCACTGCAGTGTGTCTGCAGCTGCTGTTAGTTACAGGCCCTCTCAGAACTGACCCAAAGCACGCTCCCTGTCTGCCGGTCCACTACCCCCTTGTCCCCCAATACCAACCCTTCAAACTTCGAGAAACATTCCAAACAGTCGACGTCTGCATCCCTTGCTGTGAGTGTGTGAGTGTGCACGCGTGCCTATATGTGTGTGTGAGTGTGTGTGTGTACGAGTGTGGGTGTTTTTATGGCTGGGCAGCATGTCTTAGATCTTGGTCATCCTAGCCTGAGGTGTTGTATAACTGAAAAACATGTTGTTCATATGGATGTGGGGTCCGTGTGTAACATTCCCGGATGCAGTCTGGTAGACACCGGCATGCCAGAAACCTTCTGAACTACTGAGCCTAGATACGGAGGCCCTATCTCCTCGCTATCTTCACTATCTTAGCCTGAGAGAACGTAGGAGAGAAGAGCTGGAAAGAGCAGAGACACTGACTGGTTGCTGTACTTACAGATAGTGCACAGTTATCACCAGGTTCCAGCCCGAAAATCTACTTCCTAATAATCAAGATAAACTTAAGAATTGGGTATATTTATGAAAGGTGTGAAAGGAGAGTATATTCTACGTCTTTGCTGTTTGCAAAGGTGTCATCTATCTAAGAGACAGTCCGAGTCTGAGGAAGTATGGTTGGGGTCAAAGTTCACAATGACAATAAATGGCCAGGGAGGCCGAAGCAAAGGTCTCTTAGCTCAAGGATCGATATGATATATTCACCCTAAGCTGTGCTCCACCATTTTGTAGAAAGTAGTTCCTTGTAGCGGGAGACACAAGCTACTCTCTTAACATAGGAACTGAATTCTTCAGTGTAGGCAGGAACTGAAAACATCGTAGGGAATATTAATATTGGAACATCATATTTCTTTCGGTGTGAATCTCTCATCATGCTATTGCTTCTGTTTGAAAGGGTATATATTAAATGATAGCTAACTCTCCTCCCCCCCCCTCTCTCTCTCTCTCTCTCTGTCTCTCTGTCTCTCTGTCTCTGTCTCCAGTGTTGTTGACGTGGGTGAACTGCTCCAGTGTGAGATGGGCCACGCGGGTTCAGGACATCTTCACTGCCGGCAAACTGCTGGCCCTGGCCCTCATCATCATCATGGGCATCGTGCAGATCTGCAAGGGTAAGCCCCATCTGTGTGTGTGTGTGTGTGTGTGGACATGTGTGTGTGTGTGGGCAAGTATGTGTGTGTGTGTGGGCAAGTATGTGTGTGTGGGTGCGTGACTCTAACCATCAGCATGCCACCATCTCTGAGAGACATAGACTACTCTGACCCTCACACAGTCCTACACACAGAGTGGGTCAGTGGGTCCGGCCGCCGTGGAGGTTGTGGGGTTCACAGGCCCCTGGTTGAGATCCCAGCACTAATGTGGTTTTCACTGCGGCGGGCCTCTGCGGGATTAGTAAAGATGACCGGACTGAGGGTCAGTTGTGACAGAGGCCTCACAGAGCACTGTGACGCCAGCCACCGCATTATGGGATGGATCCACAGAGAAAACACAGGGGGATCTGCCTGTTGGTACAGCAACACAATGATCGACTCAGCCACTCAGGCTGATAAAGGGGAAAGAGAGGGAGAAGGGGAGAGGAAGGAAGAAGAGGGGGATGCAGGGCGACTGTAAAAAAGGGGGGAAAGAGAGATAGAGAGAGCTGGCGGATGGGAGAAAGAGAGATGAACCTAAAAAATGAAAGGGGCATGTTGGTAGGATAATGAGATTGGAGGGAGAGAAGGAAGGGAGGAAGGAGACAGAAGGGAGGGATATTGAGCAGACACTGCAAGAGCCAATAGTGCTTACTCAGTCTAATCCAATCTCAGTCCCCGTGTAGTTACCCTTTCAACAGGAATTAATAAACTAGCACACGCACACACCCACGTACACAGGGTTTGTTTCAACAAAGGACCACTTTTTCACTCCCATTCAGTATTGGGATACCTCTAACTCCTAACCCGAACCTTAACCCTTGATGTGATTCTAACCCAAAGACTAATTGTAACCTCCTAAAACCCACTAGAAATAGCACATGTGGAGTCCAAGAAAAAGTCCCCTCAAGGTTCATTCTTTCTTAGTTTACTATCCTTGTGGGGACTTTGATCAGTTAAACAAGACCACACACACCGACAAGCACGTACCCAAGTCCATATGACTTCAGAGTCTGGCTATTAGTCAGAGGTTTGCCTGTTTGATTCCTGACTGTGCCAAATGACGTTGTGCTCTTGGGCAAGGCATATCACCCTCAGGGAGAATGTCCCTGTACTTACTGTAAGTTGCTCTGGATAAGAGCGTCTGCTAAATGTAAATGTAATGTAAATGTATCCTGTCCATTCTCTCCCCCCCCCCCCCTCCGTCCTGCAGGGGAGTATCACTGGCTGGAGCCCAAGAACGCCTTTGAGCCCTTCCAGGAATACGACGTGGGGCTCATAGCGCTGGCCTTCCTACAGGGTTCCTTTGCCTACGGGGGCTGGAACTTCCTCAACTACGTCACAGAGGAGCTGGTGGACCCTTATGTGTGAGTAACCACGGAGATCTGCTCTCACTCATTAGATCTGCTTTCACACATTTGTCATACAAATGTGTCCCATGCGGCACTGCATGCAGCCTCTCTTACCTTTTTCCAAGGCTGAGGACCAACAGGACTTCAGAATACATTTCTTGTATAGTCACTTATGTCTTTTCATATACGTTCTAACCCTTTTCTCCATCCCTCCACCTGTCTCTCCTCCATCCCTCCACCTGTCTCTCCTCCGTCCCTCCACCTGTCTCTCCTCCATCCCTCCACCTGTCTCTCCTCCATCCCTCCACCTGTCTCTCCTCCATCCCTCCACCTGTCTCTCCTCCATCCCTCCATCTGTCTCTCCTCCATCCCTCCACCTGTCTCTCCTCCATCCCTGTAGGAACCTTCCTCGTGCCATCTTCATCTCCATCCCCCTGGTGACGTTCGTCTATGTTTTTGCGAACATCGCCTACGTCACTGCCATGAGCCCCCAGGAGCTGCTGGCCTCCAATGCCGTTGCCGTGGTGAGTAACTCCACCCTTCTCCTCCCCGCTGGTCATTAACGTGTCTGCTGTTGAGAAAAACTCCAGCTCCCTCTGGTGGTTACAGAGTGTCAATGTATAAGGTTGCTGGGTTGTTTTTCGCTGCTTTCACTAAAGTGTTTCTCATTAGTAAAGCCTTCTCTCCCTCTCTCTCTTTCCCCACCAGACGTTTGGTGAGAAGCTCCTGGGCGTGATGTCATGGATCATGCCCATCTCTGTGGCTCTCTCTACCTTCGGAGGGGTCAACGGTTCCCTCTTCACCTCCTCTCGGTCAGTCTGCCCCATCATCTTACCCAGCTACACGCTGTTTACCATGAGCTATGCGTGCTATGTATTACATGTAGTGTGTAGTATGTCACACAGTGTGCACTAGACCATACGCTTAACATCTCTCTCTCTCTCTCTCTCTCTCTCTCTCTCTCTCTCTCTCTCTCTCTCTCTCTCTCTCTCTCTCTCTCTCTCTCTCTCTCTCTCTCTCTCTCTCTCTCTCTCTCTCTCTCTCTCTCTCTCTCTCTCTCTCTCTCTCCCTCCCTCTCTCTCTCTGTGTGCCAGGTTGTTCTTTGCCGGAGCTAGAGAGGGTCACCTCCCCAGTCTGCTGGCCATGATTCATGTGAAACGCTGCACCCCCATCCCTGCCCTGCTTTTCACTGTGAGGAGGCCTTTCTTTCTTTTCTTTGTCATTGCCACATGTTGGTATCCATCTCACTGTACATGGTTTGATCCTAAACTTCTCTCTCTCTCTCCTTCTCTCTCTCCTCTCTCTCCTTCTCTCTCTCCTTCTCCGCCTCCAGTGTCTGTCCACCCTTCTGATGCTGTGCACCAGTGACATGTACACCCTCATCAACTATGTGGGTTTCATCAATTACCTCTTCTACGGAGTCACTGTTGCCGGGCAGATTGTCCTGCGCATCAAGGAGCCCGACATACACCGGCCAATCAAAGTGAGCGTTGTTCAGAGGAAGCGAAGTACAAGATCGAAAATCGCTGTCTTTTTGTTCTAGCGGTGGAAGTTAGATGTTTATAAAGACTGACACCTTTTCTTTATCCCTCTCCCCTCCTCCCCCCTCCTCTCCCCTCCTCTCACCACTTCTCTCCACCTGTGCCCTCCCCCCATCTCTCCCCACCTCTCCTCCCCCCTCCTCTCCCCTCCTCTCCCCACCTCCCCCACCTCTCCTCCCTCCTCCTCTCCCCTCCTCTCCCCACCTTCCCCACCTCTCCTCCCCCCTCCTCTCCCCTCCTCTCCCCACCTTTCCTCCCTCCTCCTCCCTCCTCCTCTCCCCTCCTCCCCCCACCTCCTACACCTCTCCTCCCCCCTCCTCTCCCCTCCTCCCCCCACCTCTCCTCCCCCCTCCAGATCAGCCTGGTGTGGCCCGTCATCTACCTGCTGTTCTGGGCCTTCCTGCTCATCTTCTCCCTGTACTCGGAGCCCGTGGTCTGTGGCATCGGCCTGGCCATCATGCTGACCGGCGTGCCCGTCTACTTCCTGGGCGTCTACTGGGACAACAAGCCACAGTGCTTCAATACGTTCGTTGGTACGTCACTCTTCCCCCCTGGTTCTCTCTCCTATCCTCTGTTCAGGTGGTTTACTGACACATTGCAACAGTTGGTTGCGATTTTGACAGGGTTCTACTTAAGGTTTTGTAAAACAATTGTGTTTTATTATCTTGACCCACTGATTGTACAGGGCTGCGTTTCCCGAAAGCATCGCAAGCCTAACTTGATCGTAGAATCCATCAAACAACGAATCTTAGTTTTACGGGCCGTTCCCAAAGCCATCGTAGCTAAAGTGTCTCTTGAAAATTCAAAAAAAAAAACGTCCTTAGAAGCATGTTTGGAAAAACGCACCTAAGAAAAATCGATGGTTTCGTTTTTTGCTCGATCGTTGCTACGATCCATCGTTATTGGGAAACGCAGCCCAGGACAACATCGTATCTAACTTATCGTATCTAAGCAGGGCATGGTTCATATTCTGGAACCTGTTTCCGCGCCACCTCAACTCTAACGACCTTCCCTCTGTCCCGACAGCCAAGATGACGTACCTGGGCCAGAAGTTCTGTGTGGTGGTCTACCCAGCGATGACCGGGAGCTCGGGGGACGCGGTCAGCGGGGAGGAAGAGGGCGAGGAGATGGAGGCCAGGGCCGCACTCTCAAACTGATGCCACGCTAAAGTAGACTGCTGAACACACAACCTCGGAAACGTACTTTCCCCAACCTCTCTTTCTCACACATGGACACACACACACGCACACACTCGTATACACAGAGCAAGGCTAGTGTTATTAGTAAACGACAGTAGAATTAGAGGTGCTCACAGGCACAAACACGCCTGTATTGATACGCAGGGTTCATTTCCCCCTTCCCCGAATGTGTCGTTTTAAACTTCACTGCTGTGCCAAAGAGGTTCAGGATGAAAGGAGAGGAAGGAAAGAGAAGGAAAGAAGGGAGGAGGGAAGGAGTGAAAGAGGACAGGAAAACATGAGTCAGCTCACCTGCGTTCTGCATCAGCGTTGAAGGATAAGTGAGCCAGACGGTAGGATCCACACCTTCACGCCCACTTCACATCCTCCTCATCCTTCCTCACATCCTTCCCTCCTCATCCTCTGCCCTCATCCACCTCCACACTCTCCCTGCACACTCCCACATTAAGAGAAACATTTGTAAGAACTCTTATTGTGCTTTGTGTGGAAAATCTAAGTGGGCAATGTTTTTTTGCCACCTTGTAACTGATAATTTTCTTACTCGAAAAACACACCAATGCTGTATTCAGATTCTCAGCCCCTCAAATTCTGATCAAATTATTTTTCGTGTTTTCAGTACACTAAATGCTGTTTTCTTTTGAGCTAAATAACTGTGATTCCAAAATGCTTTTTTGTAATTGTGATAATTGTTTATATCATGTGTCATTATTATTTCAGTTCCATTTTGTTAGTTTGTCTATTTTTTTTGGGGGGGGGGTTATTGTTTTTATTCAACATCAATACCTTTTTGGGAGTCTATTTTTATTACTTTTGCAACTGAAGAGGTATACAGTACATATAAGAGCCAGTGAACTGGTTTTGTAAAGTTCAAGCAGTTCCATTTAATTGCCTTAATCATTATATATTCTGGACCTAGGTATTGGTGTAGTTCTATTAATAATTTCGAGAGATGATTCATGCTGATATTTTTGCAGAGCTACAATTTTCCTGTTAAAGCAAGCAAAAGAAAGTGTCTTCAGTGGCTTCATTCTAACCGAACACTGTAAAAGAAATCGCCTTTAAGATGGACATTAACCTACTTTTATTATTGGTCTGCTAGACAAGGGACGTACGTCGCAAGCTAAAAAAAGAGACACGTGCAGTGCTGAAAAAACAAGTTTAGTCATAATGATGTCTAGTGTGAATATGGAAAAACACTGTATTTTATACACACACAACCATGCACCATTACACACACACGCACACACACGATGTTAGTTATGTATCAGTGAGTCAGGGTCTACGTCACAGTACCATACTGCCTCATAGACGGCTTTTCACAGTGTGTGGCCCATTTAAACCACTGGGTGCACACAAATACTCACACACACACTCAGGCAGTTATTAGGAACAGAGGATGCCAAACTCTATTTGAGAAAGTGAAGATGAATTGGAACATGTGATCAATTATGATCCTTGGAAAGAACACACACTCAAAGAAAGACGTTTTTGTAATAGCTGTTCGTTGTCCGCGTGAAACTCAGGACTTTCAGACTGCCTTCTCTACACTACCAAAGCCTTTTGGATCATTCTATAACACAAAAGATCAAGAGGTCTTTGACAATGTTTACTAGTGCTTTTTATGAACATGCAGTTCCTCATCTTACAGAAACGATAAAAATGTGTAAGTGACGAACAGTGAGCTTTGACTCAGCAGTTCACCAGAGTGTAGACCAGAAGCTTCTGTCTGAAAAGGTCAAAGGTCAGCCTATCGTATTACGGTCAGTGACGTCAACGATGTAAATCTCACATGGTATAGGATGTGTAAGATGTTTTTGTGCCTGCAAACCCTATACTCCCATGTATGTTATGTCATAGATATGTTGGCCTACTAATGAACGTTTCCATTTAGAAAAAAAAAAGTTAAACTGTTGGAGTGCTTTGGGGTGTGTGTGGGATTCCATTTAATCACATCTCTTTATACCCTCCCACCATCATGCCCACTCACTGTACATACACTACATCTTTATTACAAACCATCACACTGCACACATCACACACAACAGAGCAGTTAGAGTGCTTTGTCACAAAGAAGATTTTACAACCTGAATAACAGATTCTTAGTGGTTTGTTTCGACAGGGAAAAGCATGGGACGGGGTGAAACACGAGCTCACTTTATCAATGTCTTACAGATAACCTCAACGGGAACAGTCTGGTTTTTGGGTCCAGTGTTTTCGACTCTCCTTGACTGCCAAGGTCTATAGTTTGACCTTCCTCAGTCTGTCTGATAAGCTGCAATTCCCATGATGTGCCTGACACTTACGTCAACGCCATACACCATCTTCAAGCCAACAGGCGGTGGTATAGTAGTGAGAAGCAACGCACTTTTTGCTCGGATTCATAAATGATTGAAACCAAATGACAGGAATACTTTAGTGCTAAGAATACTACTTTTTCCTCTTTCCTATTCTGTAAGAGCATTGAGTGATGAGTGAAGTAATGTTGTGTCTCACACATGCGTTCTCATTGTAAGTCTCAGTGACAGCAATGCTATTTAATTACTTCTCCACAACATTGTAGACTGGGAGACACCCTGCTCCTACCTCTTATATGCCAAAGACTTGAGTTGCTGGATTAAGTATATTCTTTGTTTCTCACACTTCATTGTATGACGTGCTTTGGCATTATCCTCACACTGTATGTTGATGAAGAAGGGTCCAGATGTGGTCTAATTGGTTGTTTTTACAGATGACAGTTGGGTATAAAATGTAATGTGGAATGTTATGGAGCCTTTCTTCTTCTCTAGCTTCTGCTTATCCTTGTTCTCCTTTCTTCTTCTCTCCCATTTACAATAATCATTGAGTTGGTAAGATATAATCTTCCTTTTATTTGTAACATGTTTGCCTTGTAAGTGATTTAATTCATTTGCAATGTTATTAAATGTATTTTTCATTTAACTTGACTTGGTCCATTCTTGTTGTAATTTAACCTACATTCAAAACAATTTTCAATTGCAGTATATTTGGTTAATATTAATTCACTGTTCAGTTTACCCCTCTTCCATTAGACCAAGGGGCATAGTTTTGGTTGTTTACTTTACAAAATAGTCATTCCACTTCACCAACATTCCCATTTGGAGTCTGTCCAAATAAACATTTGGTCAAGTTTATGTAGATATATATACTGAATTTAATGAAATGCTAAAGTAATGTGTTGGGTAAATTATGTTAATAAAGGTCGCAGAAGGAGTGCATCTCACATCTAACATCTCTTTTCATTTGTCTTACAAGTCAACAATTCAGCGTCTCCGAATGGTAACGCAATTTATTTTAATGACAAACAAAACCATGACATGAATCTACCAAAACGAACAACTTCTCAAACTTTCCCGCACGTTTGTAAACTTAATATCAGCAGTCATCTGATGCTTCTTCAGGGATGGGACCGTCCGAGTCTAACATGACAACACTTCAGACAAAAACATAACAATCCACATGGAAAACACACAATCAGGAAACAAATTGTGTCACTCTAGAGTATTCATATGAAAACAGCATTTCTGGTGATTTAACAATGAACCTAGCCGGGGTTCAAGATTCAGACTAAAGATAAACAGTTGCCTCTCAGACAGAGTCAGAGCTGAGAAAGATTTGTCAAATACTTTAAAATGTTGGTTGGTTTGACCTCAAAGTTGTATTTAATGGTTCCATGGTTCTTGTAAAAAATAAATCAAGTGCACACAAAGTGCTTAATAATAATTCTGAGCAGTGTTGGACCCAGGCCTGAGCATCTATAGTCCTCTCAGTGACCCAGTTTAGCACAGGGAGGGATGGGTCAGCAGGGTCCATGGGGGACTTTCATTAAGGCGGCGTTGGCGGTTTACAAGGCAGACTGGAGGCTCCTGGGGCTGTGAAGGATTCCCCCTCCTCTGAGGGCGAGGACCAGATGTAAAACTGAGCCCCCCTGGATCTTGTAGTCTGCTGCTGTCTTCTCATCGTTCCTGAGGGGTGGGGGGGGGGGGTGATGAGGAAGGAGATGAGGAAGGAGATGAGGAAGGGGATGAGGAAGGAGATGAGGAAGGAGATGAGGAAGGAGATGAGGAAGGAGATGAGGAAGGGGATGAGGAAGGAGATGAGGAAGGGGATGAGGAAGGAGATGATGAGGGGGATGAGGCAGAGAAGAATACAGAGCGGAAGAGTTGTTGTTTTTTAGCCCAGAGTACCAGTGAAAAACTACAGGGATATGTAGACTAGGGTGACCAGATTTGAGTTTGTGAAAAATAGGACACTTTGTCAATTTTGGAATCCCTGCCGGACGCATTTTTTAGGTCTCGAAAAGAGGACATGTCCGGGTAAAAGAAGACGTCTGATCACCCTAATTTAGAATCTGTGATTACAGGACGAAGTGACAGTCTCTCACATTTGTTTACCACTGTAGATCAGCCTCTGTTGCTGGGGGGGGATCCCCTCTTTCTCCTCCACTCTTTCTTTAATCCGTTCCACCTGAAAACACAAACACCCACAATTATTTAAGGAATTTTGACATTGCACATAAATCACACAGACACACAGACACACAGACACACACACACACAATGAAAGGTGTCATTATTACACACAGCATTATAAACAAATGAGGTAACAGTGAGACAACATAATTGTACCTTGTCTGTCGGCTCTATGTCAATTTCGATCTCCTTACCGGTGAGCGTCTAAGGGAAGCACAGGTTTGTTAAGGCGAGTCCAGAAAGAATCGCTACACAGAACATGACAAGAAATGAAAGGCTTGACCATTATTACGGGTTGATATCGGTATGCATTTATTAGGCTACAGCCTACTTATTCTAATGATTCACGAGCACCAGTAAAGTACACAATCACCAGGCAAAGCAATAAATAACGTTGGGCAAACTAAACAGCTCTAGACTTACCTTGACTTTAATCAACATCCTGATTTATGTTGCTTGTGAATCAAAAGTTACTTGAAATTACTATAAGAAAGTGTGGTGAAGACTGAATTATTTGACTACTGGAGTACAGTGACTTGGTACTAAAATTGTTGTTTCACTGTTGGTCGCAAATTTCAATTGAGGTTCCTGTGTTGCTGTAAGAGTATCCCCACTTCCCAGTTGCTTCAAAAATATAATGTTCCGTATTTGTTTTGGGCGTTTTCTCTTTCAAAAATAAGCTAATATCAATAAATAGAATTATAGTAATTATATTTCAGATTTTTTCATTCGAAAGTTAGTTTGTAGGCTGGTTTTGTTCCTCCACTCGCAGCAGATTCTGCACACAATTATTTTTCAGCGACGTAAAACGTGTAGTTTTTTTTGTAGTCTTTTGCTGAACCATATTAACAATGAAAACAGCGACACAAACTACAAGAGCAAAATACAGTCAAGATCCGGCACCATGTCCCACGACGGTTATGGTTTAGGAAGCATTGAGAAGACTGACTCCGATCTGTCATACATTCCGCAAGGTAACGTAAGTACATGATGGCATGATATATACAAAATAACATTATATATGACACATCCTAGATTAGCCTCAATTGTTATTTTGTGCTAACAAAGCAGATGCTAATATTGAGCGTTGATAACTACTAGCTGATGTTCTTGCTGACCTTTTGATTTTCACTGGGTATTGATTCTGGCGTGCACTGAGCACTTCATGCAACACGCTGCTGCGGGATGTTAAGCTAGCGTGAAGCTAGTTTAGTCAATAAGTTATTACTGAGTTATTATTACTACTCATAGATTATTAGTATTACCCGTGTGTAAAACATTAGTGGTAGCTGTGCATGACCGTTGTCATACTGTCTAAAATAATAACAGCTCCATATGGAATACCACACAGAAATGGGAAATACGTGATCTGGATCTGAGTAAATGAGACGAAGTGCGTGTTTTCAAGTGGCCACAGAGGAAAAATGTGTTCCAATTGTTATGTCTACCCCAGTTTTAGATCAGCACTCCCGGATATCCTCACAGTCTCAACAGTAACTGTTGCTAGTATGCCTCGCATTGAGAATGACATCAAACTGGACTTCAAGGACGTGTTGCTTCGTCCTAAGAGAAGCACTCTCAAGTCACGTAGTGAGGTATTTTAAATATTTTTGGTTATATAAAGAACAATTTACACCACATGCACCTCAGAAGACTAAGTCCAATTTAAATATATTTTTAATCATTTATTTATAACTGCATACCTTTTAGGAACTGTACTAGTTTCACGCAGTCATACAGTCAGTATTTGCTCTTGGGCTGCTGAGACTAGGACTAGTCTTTTGGAACCTGAAGGTTGACCTCCCTCTTCTTCTCCTGTTCCTATTCCTCCCCTCCAAGGTGGACCTGATGAGGACATACACCTTCAGGAACTCCGGAGGAAGCTACAGAGGCATCCCTATCGTTGCGGCCAACATGGACACCGTTGGGACTTTTCAGATGGCTCTGGTCTTGAATCAGGTAGAGTTTATACCTCAAACATGCGCAACAATTACTGTCATTCTTGACCAGGTAATAGTGTGTAATCAGAACAAACAACTTGGTTTTACGAGTGACTACCTGCCAAGGCAGGAGTTACTGTAAGTACCGCATAAGAAAGACTTTGAGATTGTTGTCTCTCTCTTTCCTCTGCTAGTTCACTCTTTTCACCACCATTCACAAGCATTACTCTGTGGATGACTGGAAGGAGTTTGCAGCGCAGCATCCAGACTGTGTACAGGTACAGCGGCTTCACACTGCATGAGTGTACATGAACTTGCAGCTTAACGGTTTCCCAATTCTAGCTTAGTATGTTGTATCTGTATGACTACCATACGACACCTCTACTCCTCCCTCAAAATGTTCTCCCTCTCTCTCTTGCTTTCCCATTCCCTCACTCTCGGCTTCTCCGCGTCCCTCTCTTCTTCCCAGGGAGTCAGGTGGCTGAGTGGTTAGGGAATCCGGCTATTAATCAGAATGTTACCGGTCCGATTCCTGGCTGTGCCAAATTATGTTGTGTTCTTGGGGACTTCACCCTACCTGCCTTGGGGGTGGAATGTCCCTGTACTCACTGTAAGTCGCTCAGGATAAGAGCGTGTGCTAAATGACTACATGTGAATGTCTCCCCTCAGAGTGTGGCTGTCAGCACAGGGACTGGAGAAGGAGACTTTGACAGGCTGGGTTCCATCCTAGCCGCCGTGCCTAAGCTGCAGTTTATCTGCGTAGACGTGGCCAACGGTTACTCCGAGCACTTTGTCCACTTTGTCAAAGACGTGAGGGGGAAATACCCATCGCACACCATCATGGTAAATTGGCGCCACTCTTTTTATGCTTTGTTCTTAGTCGTAACATTTACCCATGTACAGTCTCTCACACACACTAATTCTACTTCTCTCTTTTTCGCCTCTCTCACTCTCTATTTTAGTCTCTCCCTCGCTCTACCTTTCTCTCTCACACTCTCTCTCCTTATCTCACACTCATGAAAAGAGCTTGAGGGGATTATTATTTAGTTACAGCATTGTAGTAATTGCAGTTGATGGTGATTGGACTGTCCCTACCCCAGGCAGGCAACGTGGTTACCGGGGAGATGGTGGAGGAGCTGATTCTGGCTGGCGCTGACATCATCAAAGTAGGCATCGGACCAGGTGACCTCACAACCAGACCACCTAGTAGATGGATAGATTATATTGTGCTTGACTCACGTACAGCATGAAGAATAGCATTTTTAAACATCTATCAAGAGTTTAAAATCAAACTAATGATCTTCTTCCTCTGTGTGTGTGTGTGTGTGTGTGTGTGTACAGGGTCTGTGTGTACCACTCGTAAGAAGACTGGGGTGGGCTACCCGCAGCTCAGCGCTGTGATTGAGTGTGCAGATGCAGCTCACGGTCTGGGTGGACACATCATCTCTGTACGTTCTACTGAACTCTGTACTGCATAACACACACCACCAATCACTGTTATCACATGGTGATATAAGAATGGATTATGTCTAAATTTTTGACATTTTTCATTATTTTTCGGGTACTCAGGATCGCTTGCTCTAGCTGTATACACACTTTTCTTTTTTTTTACTCATGCATCTCTCTCTTTATTCTTTTATTCTCTCTCATCTCATACAGGATGGTGGATGCACTTGTCCAGGAGATGTCTCCAAGGCCTTTGGTAGGATTAGTTTCATATCATATTTTATTTAGTAGATATAGAAACCCAGCATATAAACCTGTGTGCTGGAGCCCAACCTCCACAGCATCTGATGTTAGCACCCCTCATTCTTTACAGAGGACACAGTTGTAATTGATTGCAATTTTTTTTTTTTACTTTGACTTCTTTGTGGTGGCCGTGTGACCTGCAGGTGCCGGGGCTGACTTTGTGATGCTGGGTGGAATGTTGGCGGGCCACGAGGAGAGCGGTGGCGAGGTCATCGAGAAGAACGGAAAGAAATACAAGCTGTTCTACGGCATGAGCTCCGACACAGCCATGAAGAAACACGCGGGGGGCGTGGCCGATTACAGGTCAGAGAGGCTAGTCGAGTACCGTCCCAAAGTGCAAAATGAACCGTGCAAAATGAACCGTCCCAAACTGAACTTGACCTGTCCCAAAATGTAAATTCTTGTGTTTTTGTATTTTGACATGCATTTTGACATTCTCATTCTCGATTTATAAAGCATAGTGTTGCAAATAACCTAGACCAGAGGTCTTCAACCCTGGTCCTCAGGGACCCCCTGGCATGCACATATTAGATGTTTCCCTGCTCCAACACACCTGATTCAAATGAATGGTCGTTAACAGGCTTCTGCATAACGAGATAACGACCCATTCATTTGTATCAAGTGTGTTGGAGCAGGGAAACATGTCTCTGTTCTCTCTGGGGGTCAGATGGCTGAGCGGTTAGGGAATCGGGCTATTAATCAGAAGGTGGCCGGTACCAGGCCAGCCAAATGACGTTGTGTCCTTTTGGCAAGGCACTTCACCCTACTTGCCTCAGGGGGAATGTCCCTGTACTTACTGTAAGTCGCTCTGGATAATAGCGTCTGTTAAATGACTAAAATGTGTCCTCTCCAGGGCGTCGGAGGGGAAGACGGTAGAGGTCCCCTACAAAGGCCCCGTTGACATCACCATAAGAGATGTGCTGGGGGGGGTTCGATCCACCTGCACGTATGTGGGGGCAGCCAAGCTGAAGGAGCTGAGCCGCAGGACCACCTTCATCAGGGTCACCCAGCAGCTGAACACCGTCTTCGGCAATGACAGCTAGGCGAGGCCCAGGCTGGACCCGGGGCCTAACTGCACTGGAGGGGGGTTCATGCTGCCTGACCGCTCTTTTGCTTTCTCTTATATCTTTTTGTCACATGGATGTTGTCTATGTATGACACCCACACCTTTCCACTTCTTGTACTTCACCAGACAGCGTAAAGTCTTACCTTTTTGAACCACGTGAACCAATGCATAATTCAGGAGCATTTTAGGAATACTACTTTACATCTGACTTGAGGGTTTTAGAAGGTTTTCTCAGTCTAATGTTGCTTTGTCATTCCCGTTGAACTCCAGAGGCCTTGTGTACTGGGTCTCTCAGTTGAGAGGTAGCCTGACATCTTCTGCAGTTGTTCTTAAGCTGTCTAATATCAGCACTTCATGTTATTCTGCCATCTCATCTATGCACTCTCATTTCTTATCGCCAAGCTGGAAGGAAATGTTCCAATTACAATTGACTACATGGCACTTATAAGTGGATTTAAATAGTTTTAGAAAAGGTATTCATATATACAGTATATAAATATATATATTCAGAGATTTACTGTAGTCATATTTCTAGAGCCTTATGGTGTGACAAACAATAGACTTCTACTTCACAGTTTTTATAAATGGCCAAAGCATGTTCGGACATCAAAGTATCTTACAATGGCAAACACTATTGAGTTTTACCTATGGTTAGGTTCCATTCCATAATTTTTGATCCCTCTTGCAAAGTATTAGTCTGTATGTGTTACTTCACGTTACAGTTGTTATCTCTTACGTATTTCATTTGTCTATGCATCATATTACGTTTTAATATGACTGAATATGATCTTTCCATGATGGCAGTTACTGTTAGTTGTTTTAATATCTAAAAGCATATTTTGCTGTTAGTATATTAAGCTTCTAGCTCAACATTATATACCATAAGTCTTATCTACTCTTGACCAATAAAAAGCATTCCATCTAGTATTGTTTTTAGTTTCGTTTTTTTCTTTTCAAATGTTTCTTCCAATTTATATTGATCAGATTTTTCAATTCTCTTTTCTTTGAAATCTTGAATTGAGTTTTACCAATACTCATGGGCAGGGGCGTAGCCAATTTGTTCTAAGGCCCACCCAAAAACGAAAATATCTCTGAAAAATTATGCACCGGGTGCACATCTCAAAGTACATAAGAAAAAAAACTGAAAAGATGCCTATCCATATTTTTCTAGGCCTACCCAAAAATATTATTCTGGCTACGCCCCTGCTTTTTAAATGTACATTTGTTAATTTATACTCCTAAAACACACTAGAGGACACTATTTAAAAGGATATTTTCCCCAAAATTCTTCTGGGGGAACATGCCTCCAGACCCCCATAGTTTGGCTGGGTCACAAGAAAGATTATAGGTTTTTTATCTAGGCGCTTAGCCCCCCCAAAAGTGGGAACCTAGATTCGCCCCTGCCAATACTTAATTGAAGATCTCCCACCCTGTAACTGGAGAGCCATACCTTACAGTGGTTTTCGCTTCCTGTGCCTCCCGGACAAGTAACGTTTGATCGATCCCGCTTTGTCTGCCTGATCTTTTTTGATCGTTTTCTCGTACTTGTGTATGAGGCTTAACCTTCGGCAACATTTTTAAAAGGTACTTGTAGCCTACACAGACAAAACCTACTCTTCTATCCATGAGGACTGAATTACCCGAACGCTAAGCTTTATTGCCTTGCGAGCGAGGTTGCCATGATCTACCAAACCTCAAATGTGAGCGGGAGGCCATACCGTCAGATTGGACTTTTCTTCGATGAGTGATCAAAATAATTGAAATAATAATCTACCAGTTTTAGAAATTGACATAGTTACTGCTAGCTAGCAGTAGCTGACAGGTACGTGCATCCCGTTTTTTAGGTCAGCCAGGAGGTTTATTTAGCAATTTCAAGCTAGCTTTGACAAATAAAGTTAGCTACTGTAGCGTTACTTAAGTTAGCTTAATCAGTAGCTTCATATCGAACTTGAAAACTGATATCCCATTTTCTCTCTTAATCCTAAATAGAAGTCACTTTTACAGATGACCAGTGCCCCAGAGGCAACAGAAGTGTGGTTCCCCGTTCGTCAAGAAAAGACAGAACGGTTAACCTCTAAACCGAAAACAACGTCTGGAGATAACGGAGCTAACCAGGTCTCCACTCTGGACCAACCCCTCCCCACAGTCTGGGAGCGGGGACAGGAGTTTGTTGATCCCACTCTAACCACTTTCCGCTTCAACCAGAACCACGTGGTGTGCCTCCCTGTATTCACTGAGAACCTGCAGCTTATTTGGGCGCGATCGGAACAAAAAACTCAGCAAATTTGCCGGGATGCTGTTTCAGAGCTTGAGAAGCACTTCGATGTTTTCCCTTATCCGACCCTGCCAGAGATGACCACCCTAGCTCTCCGCTACTTGCTGCACCCGGACCAGGTCAGGGTCTGGTTCATGACCCAGAGGCTCTGCTACGGCATCAGCTGGGACTGTGAGGAAATCCGCGAGGCTCGGACCAAGTTGTTTGGGTGCCAGTCAGAGAAAGGGGTCAAAGGCAACGAGAAAATTGTTCCAAAACAATACCGCATGCCTGTCAGAACAGACAGGGTCAACCTCAAGAAACTGCAGCATTGCTTCCAACAAACCCCAAAGCCCTCCGAAAAGCAGATTTTCTCTCTGCACAAAGAGACGGGTCTCAGCATAAAGAATATTCGCAAGTGGTTCAACAACCAACGCTTTCAGAAACGGTGCCGTGAACAAATATTTTCACAAATGCAGACCTCACCACCCCCCCAGTTAGAGGCGGGTGATTTGACGGGGTCACCTGCAAAGAGCTCAAGTGATGACTGTGTCGAGGCTCAGACTAAATTGTTTGGGTGCCAGTCAGAAAAGGGGGGCACAGGCAAGGAGAAAATTGTTCCAAAACAATACAGCAACCCTGTCAGCACAGACAGAGGCAACTTCAAGAAACTGCAGCATTGCTCCCAGGAAACCCCGGAACCCTCCGAACAGCAGCTTTTCTCTCTGCAAAAGGAGACGGGTCTCCGCATGAAGGATATTCGCAAGTCAGAGGTGGGTGATTTGACGGGGTCAACTGCAAAGAGTTCAAGTGATGACGGTGTCGGCGCCACTAGCTCTGTCAACTTGGCTGACGTCAGACTGGCGGACAGCAAACGTGAAGGGTGGACCAAGAAGTGTCCGGAACTTCCGGTACAAGCAGCCAGTCAGGAGACGCTCGGTGTGTTTCCGTACGGCAGCCACGGCAACGACGGTTCCGTTTCCGACAGTCGGAAGAACGAGACGAGGCAAGAAACCGTCGGCGAGATCCCCTCTCCCGTGGACGTCGAGGGCGGACCGGTCCCTCCGCCTCCCCCAGTTACCCAGGCCGTTCCCCCCTCCCCTGGGTCTTCCGAGAGAAGGTACCGTCAGAGGAGTAAGACACTGCTCCAGCTTCAGCTGCTGAGGGAGACCTTCATGATCCTCCAGTGGCCCACGGCTGAGGACTACGATGGGCTGCAGAGGCTGACTGGGCTCACCCGCCGGCAGCTCACGCAATGGTTCGGAGACATGCGCTACCACGTCAAGCAGGGCTTGGCTCGCTGGGTCAGGCCCAAGGAGAGGATGAAGGTCCTGGCCCGGGTCACTCGGGGTCCTGACAGGAGAAGAGGTCCGAGGAAGAAGGCGCTGGAGATGGAGCTGGGCCCAGACACGGACCTGTCAGACATCCAGCAGATGCTCAGCCGGTTCCTTCCTTCTCTGGATGAATGAGAGGAGGCTGGTTGCTTTTTGTTTGGGTCAGCTGACTGACCACCACCCTTCTCTTGATTGTAGTTCACACGAGAACCCGTGTTGTTGATGTCGGATTAAATTTTGGTTTATTTGCAAGATCTGTTCTTGTTGGTTTTTTTACTTTTATTTGAAGGGCACACTGTTAACAAATTAACTTGATCTCAGTTGGAGTTTTTTTAGTTATGCTAGTGCAGGTAGGATGATTCATTTTATGTATTTTATATTCAGTGTCTACCATTAAGTTGTTAACATACCAGTTTTAAACTCCAGTAGATATGTAAAAAAAAAAAAGAAAAAAGTTTGATATTTGAAATTTCTCTGTTCTGGCCAATAAACAGATATTTTGTTTCTCTTAGTTGTTTGTAAGTAGAGTTGTTTCATTATTTATTTGTGTATCTTATAGTGTTACAGTATCACAATTTGCTTAAGAGGTAAACTATGTATATTAAAAAATGTCCTGGTTTACCGGTGTCACTGGTTTTGCTTTCAGCACCATATCATTTATTTACTCAGAACAATCAAAACAAAAATAATTAGACCTAATTAATACATGTAAGGAGCAGACCCTAAAGCAGCAAGCGCTCCTAACACAAGACACACACACAACTTCAGTTGAGTCTCATTACTGACGATGATTTACAACATTTACTCAAAGGTCAGTCATCAACAGACATCCACAGTAGTCATGGTTCAGCGCAATCAGCTCATAGACACCACAATGGGTCAAACAGCATCGCAAATCTATATCGAGAATCCAACCACACCAGAAGCCCCTGTTCGTTTTCGTTGGAACAAAATGGACGTTATTGGATGACAAGCTGCAGTCTCAGTCCCAGTACTCGGCAGCCTCGGGCTTCTGGCTGTGCCAGATCTCGGCTCCCTCGATGATGCGGCGGATGACTGAGGCGGAGGAGATCAGCATGTGTCCCGCTGCCTGGAGCAGGGTGGAGGCCACGCGGAGAGCCTCTCTGAGAAGGGAGGGAGAGGGTCATTGTCTGTACTGTGTGATGTGTGTGTGTGTGTGTGAGACAGAGATAACGTGCATGTGCAACAGCCCTCAACAGTTGGGAGCAATAAGGGACATAAAACTTGTGTCACCAAGACTGTTGGGGTGGGTAAGCCTTGAATTTTCTTCATGATCAGGATCGGAAGTGAAATAGTATCAGCATCCTCTAGTTCCCTCCACTGACCTGATGAGTTTCTTGGGCCCAAGGCATTTAAAGTCCGCACTGACAGAATACAGGCCTCGGAAGGTGGCCTTGACGCTCAAAGAACCAAAAACGTCCTTGGGGTTCAGCCTGTAGAGGTCAAAGGTCACCCGGGCGATGTCTTTCCCTGTGCGAGGCTTGGCGTTGTGCAGCTGTTTGAGGGGCATTGCACCCTATGATATTGACAGTGAAAGGAAAATTCACAAAAGAAACAAACCGTCACATCTGATACTTGCTTGTCTGTGAGTACATTTGAAGTCTGCCTAAGATGCATGGAACACATGTATGTAGCTTTACTTGCTATTTTGAACATGTAAACACTTATCTATACACGTAGTAGGTTAGGTAAAGTAATATAAGACCTACGCCCTGTCCCACTGAGACACACCCATGAGTAGGACATGACACCATTAGACGTTCATACCTTGGCAGGTCTCCATGTCTGTTGAGGCTCCAGGGCCATGAGCACAGTGTTGTCTTGTAAGGACATGAGGAAGTCCTCAGAGTTGACCTCTGTTCCGTCCTCCTCGCACACCAAGGACATGGCCGACAAGGACAGCAGCAGCGCCTGGCAGACCTGCACTCGGCCGGCAGAGACAAACGGAGACGCTCAGAACTGCCGTTGTTGACAGTTGACGTGCTGCGTCGCGGAGTGTCTCTGGATTTTGAATCGTTGTCGTTTGCAGCAGGTTTTAAACCGACACTAAGAGGCACTTTCTATCCTGCCGTACTGCGAGTTTACTGTGATACATTGCTGATGTATCTAGGAGAATGTATTTCATTTTCATGCTGCTAGCTAGTTTCTTCTCTCTCTCTCTCTCTCTCTCTCTCTCTCTCTCTCTCTCTCTCTCTCTCTCTCTCTCTCTCTCTCTCTCTCTCTCTCTCTGTCACACACATACTCGATCTCCCTCACCTTCTCCCTCAGCTCCTCCAGGGTCCCTGCAGTGACGCCCTTCTTGGTCACCCTGTCATGACTGCACACTCTGAAGGGCCTCTGGGTGGGCGACCACACTCGCCTGGACACGGACCTGAGGAGGAAAAGGACAGGTTGGTGCGGTCATCAAATTGGCTGGACCACAATGTTGCGTAACGCTCTTGTGCTCGTACTGTTGAGATAAGGTGTGGGATCACTGTGTGCTGTTAAGTAAATGTACACAGGAGACAGAAAGAGAGATATTGAAAAGAGAAGTTGAAATAGTAACTTGTGATAACAACTAGAATCTTTGCTATGAATATAGCAACAAATGGCATCACCAGAGGAAGACAACAGTAGGCCTATTACAGTAAACATTAAACAAAAGAAGCTATGATTTCCCCCTTGTGTTACTTGTTTTAAGATGATACAAGGAAGGTACAATAAACTTACTTTAACAGCAAGGATGTTGATTCCATTCTTCAGTTCTTGACTGCCTTCAGTCTGTTTTTCTTTTCCAACAGTGACTCTGACTGTTGTGGCCTCGTCCTGCTCTTGTTTGACCCAGCAATCACATTTACATGGACTTTACTCTGCCGAATTTATGATCCAGATTCAGACCTGGATAGACCAAAGTCCAGTGTTTTTGTTTGTTTTTATTTGTGTCTGTTAGCGTGCGTTTGTCGACAAATCAACAAACTTTTTGGCAACAACTTTTTAAAATCAGAGTTGTAATTAAACATCACAACCTTAACTTTTGTCTAATTAAATATCTGAATATATTTGTAAACGTACGTCTACATCATTTCCGGTTCTTTGCCTATGTCACGAAGGCGGGAGAGAAATAGTTGTTTTGTTTGGAGCGGTGTGTGTTATTTCTAATCAAATACAAACAAACTTTTATGGATATTATTTACTTTTTTATATTGATGATTTCAATGTCTTGCCATTAGCCAGTTTAAAAGTGACAAGTTAATTATCTGGTACTTGCAAATTAGCTTTTGCTAACAACCAGACAAAAAGAAGAGTGATCAGAACTTCAAAATGGCAAAACCGTCTTCAAAGAAGGGTAAATAAAAGCTTTTTGTATCGTAGCTATACCGCATTTTTAGCCAAAATTGCAATTATATCTATTGTTTTGTCTGGGCAGAACTAGAAGATAACTTGAGATTCAGTGACAGATTTACAGCCTCTCTGCCTGTCAGCTAACGTAGCTACATTAGCTTGCTAGTCCTATGCCATAGGCTATGCATGCCTAGAAGAACTACTGGTGCGCTTGCAGTGTCAAAGACAAGTTACCTACTTTTTTCCAATACTAACAATGGCCACGTTTACTAAGCCCGAAATCAGTTATTAATTCGTTAGATTTGTGTCGATAGGTGTAATGTAAAATAATTCCTCCAATTTGCTTTTCTCGTTCCCCTCCCACAGTAGATGACCCCTTGCCCCTCCAAGCCCTGCGCCTCCTTGTCCCACCGGTAAGGCTGGTCTGTGCAGCCATGTGGAAAGTGATGAAGGAGAGGGACGTCATGCAATACGGGACCTTGGAGGAGTTTGTTACCTCCTCCTGCGAGACAGCTCCAGGTTTGCTCACCCACCGACACCAGGCCAAGCTGGGGCTGGGTCTGCGAGCACGGGTAAGTGGCACAACTATGGGGAAGTTGGGTGAAGAAGGATGCGTGGGTGTTGGGTGCATGGTCATTCTGCTCCGTCTGGGGAGAACCCAGTTGTCTATGCAAGGCCGTAGCCATGGAGTCAACATAGGGGGGTAGGAATTTTTTTTTTAATGATAATTTTGGACAGCGTGTGTGGTTGCATGTCGTAGCGTAGCACATTTATATTTATTTTATCAATATATTGGGGGGGACATTTTGACCAGATTTGAATATTGGGGGGGGATGTGTCCCCCCCAATATATATTATGATTACGGCTTTGTGTCTATGCTTTTCGGTACAGGTCTGTTTCATGAATATAAGTTGTAAACATGAGGAGAATGGCTGGAGTGATGAGTGCTAAAAATCAATCGATATGATTTTACACTGGATTGGCAAATGGAAATGTATCATGTCATGCAGGGGGTCAGATGTCTGAGTGGTTAGGGAATAGGGCTATTAGCTATTAATCAGAAGATTGCCGGTTCGATTCCCGGCCGTGCAAAATGACGTTGTGTCCTTGGGCAAGGCACTTCACCCTACTTGCCTTGGGGAGAATGTCTCCGTACTTTCTGTAAGTCGCTCTGGAAATGTAATGTATCATGTTCTCTGCTGTCTGGTCTTTGACCTTTGACCTTTTCTTTCCCAGCTGATCCTGGAGTTGTGTCGTGGTCAGGACTCGCCGGATCCAAACACCATCCTTCCTCATCTTGAAAGGATATGTGTTCCTGTCACCTTGTCCTCCGTTCTTAAAACGGTAAGTCTGGTTTTTGCCTTCACCTCCAAGCTTAGGTCTCCATCAATGTCAAGAGAACTTTGAAAGCTCCCCACCAATAGTGGCAACTTTTCCTTCAAGTGACTCTACACAAACCTAGTTGAACTCACGTTTAGGTTCTTCTGTAATAATAATAATACTTTATTTATATAGCACATTTCATATAAGAATTGCAGCTCAATGTGCTTTACATGATCAATAATTATGATCAATAATAATAAAAACAGTAATACAAGTGATAAAAGTAATACAAATAAATTAATTAAAATGTAACAAAACAAAATACAAGCCGCAGTCGTTGCTGTGTCTCGAGTCCGTCTTAGACTCAAGCTGCCTTTGCAGTTTCCAAAACATATAACAACCATAATAGTATTTGGGATGTTATCTTTTTTTGAGGAACCCAAAACGGTTTAGTCCTGAAAGAACGGCTAAACTCCTTTGCGTCTTTGTGCGTTTTGATTTCAGAAGAGGGACATAAAGATCGAGGCAGCAGTAACCAACTTCCATGACTTTGTCCTGACCATCCTGAGAGATCCCACAGAGAGAGAACAGTTCTACAAGGTCAGACTCGTGAGATTTCATCAACTAATTCTACACAGAAAACCTAACTAGCTTAACTCAAACCCCCCCCCCTAAAAAACAAACAAACATACAAACAAAATAGACTCATTGCCCTGGGAAACTGTCTGATATTGTCTGTCACTGTCTCCTAACTGTTTTAAGGAGGAGTTTCTCACAGAGTATGGGCCTCAGTTTGACCTGCAGCTAGAGAAGCTCCTGTGGGAGTTTCTAGTCAGGCTGGACCAGCTGCTGCCTGTGCCCAACCTTGTTCAGGTAGGGAGCCTACTGGGACACCACCAGACCACTGGGTTTTATCGTTGCTATGGCAACCCTGTGTCGTCGTCCCCCTGTTGACTTTGTTATTGTTTACTTCATGTCAGTTTTTTGCTTTGTCGTTCAGTGTTTCGTAATGCCTAAAATTGCCCGTGGTTCTGGTGCAGATTTGACAGACAATGCCAGGGGCGCCGCCAGGAATTTTGGGCCCCAATGAAAAAAAAGTTGATAATTTCTATTTTTTTTTATTTTGGGGGGTATTAGAATCGTCCTAACTTTACATTTACATTTAGTCATTTAGCATAACTTTTCCCCCCTATACGGCGCCCCTGAACAATACCATAACCGAGCACATTTAATTTGGAAAAGTTTGTCATTGTAGTTTACAGCTTTTAGTTATCCCTGTAATTCCTGTTAAACTAATAGAAACTGGTTATTTGTTTTGAAAGGCCTGTGTCATCTTTCCCTTTTGTGATTTCAGACAGTGTCCTCCTGGCTCAACGTTGCCCCCTCTGTCATGGAGGAATGTGTGCTGGTTGCCTCCCAGCCCCAGCAGATGAAGGCTCTTCTCCAGCACCAGAGCTGTCTGGGCCACATTGAACCAGCAGGTGGGACCAAATCACAAAAATAATTTTCACTCAAACCATTACCATGTGCATCTTGTCAAGTCTTCATGAGTTGTTCTTCATTTCCTTCGCCAGCGTCCCTCCCACCTTGCCTGGGCGACACCATCCTCTCCTCGCTGTCTCTGCCTCCGTCCAGAATAGTGCGGGAATCCAGTCCCAGCGTTATGCAAACTGGACCGCCAGCGACCAATCACAGACAGCCCAAGGACAGTTTGCCATTCATCGAGCCAGTGATTGGACGGATGTCCACCAAAGACCTGCCAATCATGTTGGCAGCTAGAAAGAGAGCAGGAAGTGTCCCGGTCGGTTTAAGAGACTCTTTAGAACAGTCAGATTCAACAGGGAGCTCCAAATACACTGCGCTCAAACGGATCTCAACACATCCAGGTAACACAGCGAGGGAGGAGGTGGAGGAGATGCATGTTCAGGTGAAAAGTGCTGCCCGACACGAACCTGGAAAGAAAACACGAGATGAGGGATCCGAAGCTACAGAGAAGGATGACGAGACGAACCCCGGACGAGGGACTAAGAGGAGGAGGACCGTGAAAGACGGAGCGAGCGCGTCCTCGGGGGAGAGCGAGGCTGACAAAGAGAGCGTTTCCGGAAGAGAGGGGGCGGCGTCCGATGGCGCCCCAAGGAACGATCGCGCGGCTAGATCCGACACTTCAGCCCGGAAACTACCGGAAGACGTGGCCCTGTCGTCCTTGGTGACGGCTTGTCTCCGCTGCCAGCCCAGAGTGTTGCTGCGCAGACTGGGCGAGGCAGCCCCAGCTCCTGCACCCATGACCTCTCCCGCTCTGTGTTCCCACGGCAACGGAAAACAAACCAGGCGGTTAATCGGCAGGTCGGTCGAGGGGACGAAGGAGGCGAGAACAGGGCTGAGGATTACCAGAGCTCTGAGACACGGTGCAGAGTTGCCACAAGTGGCCGATAAAGAGTGAGTGAAAGACAAGACAGCCGCCATGACAGTAACACACGGCCGTATTCATGACGGCATATTCGTTTTTCAGTCAACGACTGTTCCTGTGTAGATGATCTGATCAGTCCTCATTCCTGTTTCATTGACCTGTACAGGAACTGTGCCATGCCCCCAGTGTTGGGCAGTTCCCCCTCTATACAGGCAAACTCAGGTGAGAGTCCACAGGTGTGTTTGTGAAAGCATTACACTTATTTCAGTCAAGTGTTTAGATGCTATGTGAAGGTTGTGATTAGTTTAAAAAGTCTATCGTTTTCCCGTTACGCCCGTCAGCTAAAATATCCCCGGCCCTTCCAGAATCCGGCGATGACATCATAGTGGACTCAGAGGACGAAGCAACCAAAAATTTTAAAGGCAGAGTATGATCACTTTGTCAAAACCACCACGTCAGTTACTGCCACGTATCGTTTGTTTGCGCCTTTGCCCCTCTTTCTAACGGCATGTCTGTCTCCTCCAGCTGTTTGTTAAGCGCTACTACAAGACTAAACACGACACGTACGTTCCCACTCTGAGAGAATTCTGGAGGCCTGGATTGGCTCGACGGGACCTACTGTCGCCTGGCAACGGACACAGATGACAACAGATGAGAAAACCAGCTCCGTGAGGTTGTGACAAGGAGACTATCTAAACTCTTTAACTCAGATTAACTAATGTCGTGTGCAGTCTAGAAAGTGATTATGTATGTGAAGAGATGGAAAATAAAGTTGGCCAAATAATGTTATTTTGTTGTATTGCAATGTGTATATCCCTCATTAATAATGAATGACAGTTGTTAAAACTATTCTAATAAATATATCTTCTATACGGGTGAAGCTTCTCGTGGCTACTTTTTTGCCGTAGTGAAAACTTCCTTGTCCATCAACCAAATTTGTACTAAGCTATCTTTCATATTCAGTTCACGGTGCTGTAATGTAGTTTTATACAATAAATATACCAGTGAAAAGTGATGGTGTTTCAATCCAGCCAGGGACTATGTTGGGTAAAAAGAATGTAAGCTATAGAAGTTTTGTTTATAGTTTTGATTTCAGAAAACAGAAATTGTGAATTCAACATGTTTGACATTAACATATCAAATTATTTGTGATTTGGGTATTTACATTAATTAAAAAGTTTACAGTTCAGAGCATTTTCATTTGATATTTACTAGTGTTATCTGTCAACGATTAATTGAAACTATATTTTGTCTAATGGTACATTTCTCCATATAGAATCACTTGATAAATCTTGTATATCTGTCAATCCTTAGAATGTGAAAAGTGTTTTATATAAGGCACGTCATAAGTATATACTTATAATATGTTTACAAAATGTGTGCCAAGAATACTGTCAAATCATTGTTGATCAGTGGACCTTAGCTTCCGTCAGTCGAGCTTCATCTGGTGATGTTAGCAAAAAGAAGAAAGCATTTTGTGAAATAGGTGCTTTCCTTGCATATAGATGGACAAGTAAGAACTTTATGTTGGCAGCATGCCTTGAGATGTCTTAATTGTCTATATCTCAAGACTTGATCATGGCTGTGTTTGAAAAGGTCCAGTTTACAGCCTGCAGCTAATTCCTCCTGTCACAGAGACAGTCTCCCCGGTCATATAGGAGGCCTCCTTGGAGCACAGGAAAGCAATCACGCCACCAATCTCCTCTGGCTCTCCAATCCTGAGAAGAATGAAAAGTACCGTTTTACGTTTTCTTTCCAAACCACGTACCACAGACTCCCTTAGCCTTCACCAACAGGGTAAAACAGTAAATTCACTGAAGGGATACACATCATTACTGAGATCCGAAAGTGGAAAACATTTGGTGACGACAGTGTGCAGAGCAGATCGAAGTTGACTTCACCTTTTAATGCAGAGCTGCTTTTTGAACTCGTCCACAACGTCTTCATTCTGCCACAACTGTGGAAAGGACACAGCCATGTAAGCGCAGACATAAAACCACTAGATGATGTCATCACAGCAAGACCTTTTAGGTCCCCGTTGAAGGTTTTGTCAGCACGTCAATGAGGAAAAGTGGAATAGGCCTTGTGGTGGATTGATAAACGAGAAGCGCTATGGCAACAGCTCCAACCCGATTTCTGTCTGTCCTGAAGGGAGTGAGGACAGGGAATCAGAATTTGGTTTATTCGCCATGTATGTTATATAAACACAGAATTTACTGTGGAAGGGAGGTGCAAACCACTAAATATATACATATCTTAAATTAGGTAAAAGTACAAAAGTTTAACTACCTTAAAAAACTAAATCTAAGAATAAAACAATTTAAATATAAAAAATATAAAAATAAGAAGAAGAAGAAGAAGGAAGATCGGGGTGCGGATGAACGGAGGCCCCTCACCGCAGAGCTGAATCGGGTCTTGATGACCCCAGGGGCCACACAGTTGACCCGGATGTTGAGCTGGGCCAGTTCTGGAGCCATGGCTCTGGTCAGTCCCAGCAGGGCTGTCTTACTGACGCTGTACGGACCCAAGGCCTGGGGGACGACACAGAACGGCTCTAGTACAACTCAGACAGAGACATAATCTATCGATACGAGGGAGTCAGGTGGCTGAGCGGGTTGAGCATCGGGCTAGTAATCTGAAGGTTGCCAGTTCGAGCCCTGTCTGGTGCACATGATGTTGTGTCCTTGGACAAGGCACTTCACCCTACTTGCCAAGGGGAAAATGTCCCTGTACTTACTGTAAGTCTCTCTGGATAAGAGCGTCTGCTAAATGACTAAATGTAAAATGTAATACAAAACCTTTAGCCCCCAAAAACACCAACTAAAACACAAGACCACATTTTTCAGGTGTCTACAAAGAAAACTGATGACATGTCTTAATCAAGCTCATGTTTGACGAGATGAGTTGAAACCACCAAAGATGACCACAAACTAACCCTCCATCTATCTTTTCTTTTTACTTGAAAGTTTTGGGGTGCCCGCCCATTATGACCTCACGTACCTGCATGGGCTGGTATGCAGCCACAGATGACACAATCACCACACTGCCGCCCCTGGAAGACAACCACCATGTAGTCAATCATTCACGGTAAATCTGTGGACGTTGCACCCATCAAGGAGCTGAATCCCACAACCCGCCCCCACAACAGCAGCTTCCCCTTACTCACCCCCTCTTCTCCATGTGAGGCACCACTAGCTTTGTCATGAGAAAAGCCGCCTTGACGTTCACACTAAGGATCTGACGGAAAGGTTGGAGAGATTCCATTATTGGCTTGGCGTTAGAGCGAGGTTGTAGCACACACACACACACACATAGATAGATATAGCCCAGTTCTTAACATCAGATAGATCAATAGCTCAAATGCAAGTGCAAATTTGCACTAATATGTTGCATTGTAAATGTTAGGGCACCTTATCCCACACTGCTTCTGTGGAGTCCATGATGTTTCCAAAGTAGGGATTGACAGCTGCATTGGAAACCAGAATGTCTACCCCTCCGCACTTTTCCACTGTCTGGACACAACAGTGGTGAACTATCAGTTATTCGTCAGGAAGCTTCTGCTCACAGCAACAATGCCCGCCTCCAGTCAAAGTTGACTTATTCATGACCTGAGTCAAGCTAGTGTAGCACCTTACTGGAAATAACACAATTCATTAGGTGTGAGGCAGGCCAGTGGACGTTAAGGATTTCTCCTCACCATGTCGACTAAGCGCTCTCTGTCCTCGCTGATGCCAACATTACAGGTGGTCCCAGTGACTTGTATGTTCTCACTCTGCAAGAGGCTCACGGCCTTGTCAACATTAGCCTGCCGCCTACTGCTCACTACCACATGGGCTCCTCTATGGCCTAGTGCCTGAGCTGCAGCAAGACCAATTCTGGAAGAAAAAAGAGGCAGAGGGGGGGGGGGGGAGAGAGAGAGAGAGAGAGAGAGAGAGAGAGACAGAGACAGAGAGAGAGAGAGAGAGAGAGAGAGAGAGAGAGGGGGGGGGGGAGTGAGGTGGGGGGAGAAAGGAAGAGAGTGAGAGAAACTGTTTTTTCAAAGTTGCCCATCAGAAATGCACATCCAAGGAGAGATCACTGGGAGGGACACACTCTTACCCATCTGTGGAGGCTGTCACTATGGCAACTTTTCCAGCAAGACTGTTTTGGGACATTCTCCTAAACCCGCTGACAGGATTCGTCATACGGCTTCTACAAACACTCCTCAGCATTACCTGTGAAATGGCACAGTTCACAGTTTAACGCCACGGCTCGACTTATGATCAGACGCGTTGACAGTGTCAGACTACTATCTGAGGGAGGTTTTTGTTGTTGTTGCAAAATTGCGTATTCGAAGTCAAATGTGTTAGCCAGTTGAAAAAGCACTTACCTTCGCTCTGTGCATGCAACCGTCTACTGACAAGCAGGGTATATGGGTGAAAGGTTATATTAGTTAGGTAGCCACGTTCAAGTCGAACCATTTAGTGCGGGCGGTACAAACGTAACCTACCCACAAATAATAATGTTTAACAATAATGTTAGTATAATAATGGTTTGGTAAAATAAGTAACTGAATCTAAAACTCTTAAATATATGCAGGTATGAGTAGTTAAATAAAAAATTCTTAGATTCGTGCAGCTATGAACCGAGATGGACGGAAACCACTGGGGGACGTTTGTAGGAAGGGATCCGGAAGAGCGCCCATTTCTTTTCCAAAATAAAAGTCCCTTTAAAGCTATTCAGACCACCAGAAGGGGCAGCCGGGCCCAAGGTGAGGCATAATTGTTAAATCAAGTTTGAATTCTGCGCCGAACGTGTTCACCGTTTAGGATATGTAATATGGCATTTTGTGGTGTTTTTAATAATGTATGTTTAATCCAGGTGACGCACGCTGAACTGCGGACAACAAAGCACACCAAACAACTCTGGAAGTTCACTGGTGGATGGACTTCATAAAATGAGCATATAAAGGGTTTCAAGGTCTCCAGAATCAGTATGTAATTGACCAAATATTTTGTTTCAATGCAAATGTTTCATTTGTGACACCATACTCTCTCCCACTGACGGGCGAGAAATAAAAACGCTTTGTTGCAATGGCAGTTTATTGCAATTAAGCATTCCACAGGTGAGTTGATTAATAGTCTGAGTAAGGAAATCGACCTGTTTTAATTTCCTCTTCATCTTGGCCATCCCAGTAAATAAGTCTTTGTTGCAACTATGTCCATGAATTGTGTCGTCGTTTTCCTTTCCTGTTTATGAAATAATACTTTCTCCATCCACTGTGTGAACAAAAATTGTAATGCGATAGCGGGGCTGTAATTAACGCATCTAAATCTAAATTGACCTTTTATTCTTGTTAGGAGCTTCAACAATGCCTTTGCTTGTCCCTATTTGGACTACAGTCACAGTCTTGCTAGTTTGTGGACTTGGTGCTTGTGGTGGGTGCTTTGCTTATCTGTATATTTGTTAGTTAGGGCTTTTATTTTCATACTGTACATTGCCACCATTGTTAACTTGATTTGTAAAACGCTATGTGAAGCTTTTGACCTTGACGTTTCTTTTCAGTTTATTACATTGTACGTTTAGAGAGACAACTGTTAGAATCTTCTGGTGAGTATTTCTACTTGAATCTGTGAACGGTTGTGCCCATGTGTACCTTATTCAACTGAACAATGGAATCTTCATTGAAGAAAATTGAGGTTATTAAAATCAAGCAGAGTCGATGGTAACAAGGCAAGCCAAACTGAGGACCTTTTATGCTGTTAAACCGAATTACTACATTATCCAGTATATCAAATACATGTTGGAAGGTCTGTGGTTATCCTATAATGTTCACTCACTCGAGCTGTACTTTGCTACAAATTGCTCTTTCTGTCCTAGGTTCACTTTCAGAGTTGGCATCTGATGAAGGGTCAAGTAATCAGACATCAGGTACATATCTGATTAGAGCTTTGATATCCAACATAAAAACTACCGAGTACCTTATGCTGTTAGAAATTTAGTATTACTACATTATCCAGTACATATCAAATACATGTTGGAAGGTCTGTGGTTATCCTATAATGTTCACTCACTAAGGCTATACTTTCCCTGAAAATTGCTTCCTCGGTTCACTTTCAGAGTTGGCATCTGATGCAGAGTCAAGTAATCAGACATCAGGTAAATATCTGAGTAGAGCTTTGATATCCAACATAAAAACACTTGTTTCCATGTAAGATCAGTCCAACAATTGTAAACTTGTCTTAACTTTTTTTTTTTTCCAGTTGAGCCAAACTGGTACCTCCTTGCAGGTTGGTTGTAGTTAATGGTTAAACTCATGGTTATATAGTTGGCTAGAAACTGTAAATGTTTGATTTTAGTGATTTAAGATGACAAATGATCTAATTCTGGATTTAATTCATATCAATTAAGGTTTATTTATTATTTGCTCCCCCCTATACACACTCACTCACTCAGTTAAAGATGGCAGGATCAGAGACGACGGTAAGGTTTTGCACAATTCTGCTGTTTTTGCCCTCTTGTCCCTTTGTCAATTCCCCCCTAACACATTTCTCCCTGCCCCAGTGACAGCTTCTTAACTTACCAAAGTCCTTCCAAAAGGTCAAATATATTCACAGGTGATCCAGCATGTAAAATCACTGCTCTTTCCTTCCATTGACTATAAGTATCTTACTATCACCATTATTTTAGAGATGGGTATTTTGGTTCTAAGAAGTGGGAGACAGTTTAAACATTTGGTGAAATTGGTTCTGTCAGTTCGGATACTGTTTTTACACGACAGCTGAGAGATTTCACTTTCCATTTCAGTGTGGAAGTGGATACAGAGCTCTAAAGGTACGTGTTTGGTGTATTTTCCATTTTGTATACATGCAGAAGCTTGTAACACATCATACTGCTTTCTTTTTTTTGCAGTCAAGATTGTGCTGGAAACCAAAACGGCCAATAGTTTTTTGAGGCTGAGTAACGACACCCAGAAAGTGTATTTGGCATTTACTAAATCAAACTCTGTAACTGCCGACCCCCTGAGATTCAGTGCATGTACCTGCATCCTCGGAAAGGACTCCTTCAAAAAGAGGTTCTACTTTGAAGTCCAGCTCCTGTCGAGCGAATGGTCAGTGGGGGTCACTTACAGCAACGCCAAAACCAACATTACCCCGTTGTCTGATGTTGTCTGGAGTATAGGAATGAAGAAAAACAAGTTCTACGCTTTTTTGACTGTTTCCAAGTTGCTTAACAAGCCTGTGCCCAAGTTATTAGGGGTACACCTGAACTACCAGAGAGGGACAGTGGCCTTCTACAACGTCGAAACTCAGGAATTCATTACAGTTATATCTGTAGGTCGCACCTTCAGTAGGTCTGTAGTGCCTTTTTTCTTTGGTGTAAGTTATGAGTCAGATCTAAGCTTGTTTTTATTGAGAAACTCGTGATTCATTATTGGGTGAACTGAACAAAAAATAATATTTTAATGTTGTCTATACTGTACTGACGCCCTTCGGAGCAAGGGGAGGACTGTAATGATAAAGAATGGGGGTTACATTCCAGGCAAGGTAATGCACCTCAAACTGCAACAAGGGCCTCCCTCCCTCTAGTCTTACATCCCATTAGGCATACCCCTTCTATTTTTAAATCATTGACCTGACCTCACTGCCTCAGTGTCTAGCCCTATCTGCTGCACTCTACGCTGAATGCACTGGTACTGCTGATTTGGTGCCGACAAGTGCCAGTGAAGATGGTTCATCTCTCCTCCAACCCACCTGTGGTCCACAGTGTGGGTGTCACCGTGTACAGGCCTCCACCCAGCCCGGTGGAGGTGCTGGACCACAGCCCGGGGACCGTGCCTGTGTTCTGGCTCAGCAGACTCCTTCCAACCACAGTCCAGGGGAACAGTTCCTGGTAAGATTTCCAGTGTTCAGAATGGTTACTCTGAAGTGAGGCACTGCAGAGATGTCTTGGGGGATAAGGGGTTATTTTGAGAGTTGGTGGGTTTGAATGTATGGGGATATATAGATGTCTGCATGTGTAGTTTGTTTCTGAAATTGTACAAGGCCCCCCACCCCCCAAAAAGAGAACCCCCCACACACACACACACACACACACTTCCTTCCTCTGTTTGACTACACCTGTTTCCTTGTCTGGTGAGAATTCCGATGCTATTTTTTCTCCCATTCAGTCACGGCCATCTGTCTGGAGTGGACATGGTTTGTTTTTTAACCAGACTATAGCTGTGCTGCTCCAACTCATTCCATAATCAACCCCAAAAGAATGCATTCACCAAAGGATTTCTGAACCTTTTTCAGGGTTAAACTGTTACTTTTTAGTTAGTTTTAGAACATGTACCTGCTAGTAAATGTTATTGTTGGAATTCTTTCCATAATTGAGTTATGATGATGCACATACCAAACTTGTCAACGATAGGGTCTTCTGCTACTGGGAATCTTGTCATCACCACTCTGACCCACAGTCACTGAGGAGGGACAGTTTACTTAATTAAATGTCACGTTTTGACCCCAGGTCATGGCCTCGGGGGTAACTGTAACCAGCTCGGAAGCCGGAAGTGGCGTCGACTGTAGAAGCTGACAGGACTCCTGGCTCTGCACTAGAGTGGCAGAACTGTTCCAGCATGCGCCTGGTTTCTACAGACGCTTGAGATTTGACAACTTTTAAACTGTTTTAAAACTTTTTACCTCTTTAAAATGCCTTCATTGTATTTGTCTTTATATTAAATGGTATACCTTTTGTGTGTAAATATGCGCATGCATTTCTCTTTTTTGTTGGTTGAAAACAAATGCGATTTATAGTGTAAGGATTTATTACCCTAATGCCCTTCAAAGCCAAGGGGTTGGGCTTAGGTGACAAGTGTGAAGGGTGGCAAGCTGGCCAATATGACCTTGATATCGTTTTCTAGCATGCCGTTTTACAGACCTAAAAACTAAATTAAAATATTGAACGACGAATGTGAAACTAAAGAAAATCAATGGAGTTTGGCCAATTAAGTCCCCCTTGACTCGATAGTTCCCTCTGCTGACAAGTTATAGGGCAACGACATCTTAATCGAGCTTCTTATATGAGCGTCTTTTCATATGAAACCCCAAAAGGTTGCATCTGTGATAAATGACTGCTACCTAAATACAGTAATTGACTAAAGTTAATAGTGTATGACAATCGGCACGGAATATGCTTTCAAATTCTAGACACGTGACCACGCCGCCCTAGTAATGATAGCAGTAGTCTTCTGAACGAACGCGAGATGACGGTACTACATGCCACACAACTCGCTTTTAGCTGAATCGTATTTGTACAAAATGTGATGTTTGCAAACTGTCTACCGTAAGTTCTCTACCTAATGGTATTTTATTTCATGCCAATATTTTGATAGGTCCGTGGAAATGTTTGTTCACAGGATTTGGCCGTCAAAACCAAACCAAATGGTATTAGCTAGTTATCCTAGCCTAGTAGCTAACCTAGCGGCAAGCAAGCCATGCCTTTTGTTTTGAGTATACTAACCACAGAGTTGTTTAGGAGCAAGTAGGTTGAAACGGTAAACATAGATTGTATAGCCTCAACTGTGATACCGTATAGATATTATAGTATGACTCTGAACCGTAGCCTACGTGTTTAGACTACTTGATATGTGAAATAGAAAAGGTGTATGTATTTCGATTGAGCCTAGTACTGGCCTGTGTTCCAGTTTGCAGGCAGTTGGCGTAGCTATCCAGCAAATTGGAAATCACTACGTAAAGGTTATGTTGTGAAAAATCATTTATGTATAATTGATGAAGCATCACCTCATACCTTGCTCAATCTCGGTTACTGACTCGTCTAGGGAGAGTGACATATCGATGCCACTGCGGAGGTTTGTGTGGTCTGGATGACAGAACCAGCAGTGTGGCTGTGGGCTCATGACACGCTCGACGGCTGCACCTCCAGTTCTCGGGCTGTGGAAATAAGAACAAAACCTCGGACGCTCAGATCGTTTGACGGAAGCAGTCGACCTCCTGTGTTTGTAGATGGACGACCCGGAATTTTGCCGAGTCTGAAGCACGTCGCACTGAAGGAACTCAACGTAAAAGTCTCAAGCAAAAATGTCGCTTTCAGTGAGTACCTCGGTTGCTGTACAGTTGTACAGCGGCTGTAATACATCTGTAGCGGGGTCTTAATCATTGACATTTAGATGGCAATAACGTGCTTTGTTTTCCGTAAAATATAGCAGCATTATTATCAATAATTCTGCACTCGGGCATATAATGTAATGTGGTTTGGTTACATTATATATATATTGTGGTGTGTAAAACCAAACAATATGAGCATTTCTCCCTCATGCTTCATTTTCAGTGTGGGAAAGGGAGCTTCTTTTGCGATTCTCAGTAAATAGCTTTTGCCAATTCTACACGAATCCAACAGTCTCATTTGGTTTCGTCTAATCATCCGAAGTCAGTGTTTAAACCCTTCGTTTGAAACAGTTGTCTCCCTCTTGAATAGACCTAGTTCTTGTGCTCAGCTTGACTCTAAGCATCTTTTCCCCAGGGAGCTTGGTTCAGAAAAGGGCAAAATGAGAGGAGGGGGGTGGGGGGGCAATTAAACCCCAAAAAGGGACAGATGTGCCACCCTCCCCCCTCTACACACCCTCATTACCATTTAGGCCTACCCCTCTTCTACTTTTAAATCATTGACCCGAGTCACTGCCACCGTCTCTCCAGAATTTGCATTGATACTGCTCTTATTGTGGCCTTACTCACTCTCGCTTTCTCACTCTCTCTCTCTCTGGAGCTCTCTGTCTCTGGAGCTCTCTGTCTCTGGAGCTCTCTCTCTCTCTGGAGCTCTCTCTCTCTGGAGCTCTCTCTCTCTCTGGAGCTCTCTCTCTGGAGCTCTCTCTCTCTCTGGAGCTCTCTCTCTCTCTGGAGCTCTCTCTCTCTGGAGCTCTCTCTCTCTCTGGAGCTCTCTCTCTCTCTGGAGCTCTCTCTCTCTAAAGCTCTCTGTCTCTTGTCTTTCTCTATCTCTCTGGCACTCACCGTCTCACACATACGCACACATAAACACTACTGTTCTTCAGCTAATCCCCCCCCTCCTACCCCCACATGCTTTTCCCATTGACACAATTGAACAATCAGCTATGTTATGGCCACCCCACCCCTTCAATGTACTTGGCATTAGCTTGCCATAGGGTGAATTAAGTCCTCTCCCCCAGTTCCTGTGGATATTTGTTGTTGTCTTAAAAACTCACTAGAACCTATTTCTTCCCCCCCCCCACCACCACCACCACCCCTAGACGGTGCTTGCGAAGGCCCTGTTTGACAATGCTGCGGAGAGTCCTGAGGAGCTGGCCTTCCGTAAAGGGGACATCCTGATGGTGCTGGACCAGGACCAGAGCGGGGGGCCCGGCTGGTGGCTGTGTTCTCTGCATGGGCGCCAGGGCATCGCCCCCGCCAACCGCCTCCGCCTCCTCCAGACCGCCCCTCCCCCGGGGACTGACCCTCGGAGGACCCCCAGCGAAGACTCGGTTTACCTCTCCCCCGGCCCGCCTCTGGCCCGGGGCGCGGTTGCCGCGGCGGCGGATGCGGAAGGGGGGGTGTACCGGTCTCCGTCCGGCCAGGGGGAGGCGCTGTACCAGAGCCCCGCGGCCGTGCCCGTGTCCCGGCAAGGGGAGCTCCGCCGTGTCGAGGGCGGACGACCGCGCTCCCGGTCCAGCTCCGGTCCCCGTCCCGAATGGGATCTAGGAGTCGCCGGGCGTCCCCGCTCCCCGTCCCTCCGGGGTCGAGGCACCGACGCGACTACCCTCTACCAGACCCCCACACCCCCCTCCCCCCTCATGGCCTCACAGCATCGCAGAACCCAGGTGGCTGTGGCTGTATCTGTATATGTCAGCGACAGAGAGGCTGGAACTGGACCAGAGAACCAGGAGGAGAACACCTACTTGGTTCCGAGGGAACCGGTACCAGTGGCAGGCCACTCTGAAAGCTCCTACCTCGTGTCCAGGGCGGCGGGGATGCCCAGCGAGGATGTGTACCAGACCCCTACCGGAGGCGCCGATGGTGTCATTCCTTCCTCGGGACCACCAGTCAGCGGCAGTCCTGCTCTGACTAACGGGGCACTTCAGGTCAAACCAGCCCAGGAGAGCCCAGGATTGTACCAGGTTCCCACCCCTGTGGGAGCTGGGCTACACAGGACTCTCCAAAACAACGGCTCTGCTCTGGGCTCCCCCTCCCTTGCTGAGGCCGGCCACCAGCAAAAGGTGGCCCTCAAACCTCCAGGGGGGCAGGGCGTTCCCTCCACCTTGCCCGCCGCCAGGCAAACCAAGCTTGGCCCTTCCCCCCACAGAGGCTCCCCTCTCCTGGCTAGGCAGGCCAGGGTACCGGCGTCACCCAACTTTGCCCGCAAGCCTCCTCCTCCTGCTCCACCGGTCAGGGGGGTGACCAGGAAAGACTTGCCTCAGCAAACCCCTGCTGCGTCCACCGGCAAACCAATCAGCGGATCCACCAATCAGCCCACTCCCTCCAGCCCCGCCCGGGGGAGGGATGAAAGGAGACCAGACGGATGGACAAAAGAGGAGAACTTTGGTCAGGTGGCGCAGAGCAGGAAAGCGGAGGAATTTATCGATCACAACGACGGTGATCAGGTGAGGAAGGAGCTATGAGAGGGTCGTCTTTGAGCGAGGCGCTGTTGAGATGGTGACTGGGGGAGGAGTCACGGGCAGAGCTGGTTGTTGATATTTTGTCGGGTTCTGTAAATGTCTGCATGTGTGAGAGTCTTTAAGCTTCTGAAAAGCATCATGCGTCAAGAAAAACCGGTTTAGTCGCACGATGAGGATGGCTGCGTGCCACAAAAACAACTTGGAAATGCTTTTGCAGCTCCCAGTGGGTTCTCAGCTCAGTCATGTTTGTCCCGCCCTCCCAGGTGTACGATACTCCTCCCAGCAGCAGGTGGCAGCGCCCGGCCCAGGCAGCGGTTCTGTGTGACGATGACAGCATCTACAACACGCCCAGGACCCTTCCCCCGCAGGCTGACCAGGAGTCTGAGGTCAGCGCCTTTGCCTCCTGCCAACTGTCTGCTTCTCTGCTCTCTGAGAACCCCCCCCCACACACACACACACACACACACACATACTACACTCCCTCTCCCGTCGCCTGTCTCTGGCCACACCTGTTTCCCACGGGGCCATCTCGTTGGACTGGTTAGAATTCTGCAGCTCTTTTTTTTTCTTTTCTCTGTCAGTCAGTGCCATATGTCTTGTGTGGAATTATGTTTCACAATGTCCCCCAATATGGCTATGACAGTCCAACTTCCCTCCCCACAATAATCCTTTACTCCTCTGTAGGTCATTTCAATGTGTGCTTGGTGCGTGTGCTGTGTCTTCCGAATTGGACTGCTGGTAGTGGTGCCATAGGGCTGCTGAAATTCTTTCTGAAACTGAAGAATCATTGTGTTGAGGCGATGCACAGTGGAGTACTTCCTTGGGGAACATTATCACACATCAACTCACTTTCTCTCAATTTTTTGTTTGTTTCTCCAGGTTTATGACGTCCCAACCATAACACTAAACCTGTCGTCCGACCCCCTTCAGCAGAAGACTTGCATCGTTACCGTGTTTGCAGAGCTTGAGGTGGACGAGGATGTCTACAGTGTTCCCACCCTGCCCGGCCTGCCCCTCGCCCCGGGAGACGTATCAAACAGCCTAACTGTGGAAGAGAACCACCACAGCCAGGTGTATTCCATCCCGGGTCCAGGAAAACGATCTCCCATGATGGATGGCAACAGTGCAGGAGATCTTGGAGACTCTTCGGAACCTGATTGTGGCATCTATGACGTCCCAGCTCTCACTCTGGACGTTCTGCCATCTTCCTCATCCTCCTCTTCCTCCACTCGTAGGCTGTCCGTGTCGAGCAACGGCTCAGGCGACGTCCAATGGAGAGCCTCCCTGTCTAGCCTCGTCCAATCGGTTCTCAACTCCGCCTCTTCCGTGTCCTCCAGGGACCTGGCCACCTCGTTGGCTGAGATCCTATCGGTCTGGAAGGCGAGCCAGTTCAGCGATCCAACCCTGTCCCTCCAGCAGGCGTGGGCCCGCCTCTCAGACCTCCTCCCGGCTCTTTCTGCTTGCGGCCACGCGTACCCGTCCGAGGCCCTCCTCTCGACGGTCCAGAGAGCCCTGGAGGACACCACCGTCCTGTTGCAGACGCAGAGTCGGCCCCGGCTGCCTTCCCAGGACTCTCTGTCCCGGAGGCCTCTTCCCGCCCTGCCCGTGGGGGACGTGAAGCCTTCCGGGATGGGGTCCCGCAAGGGGAGCTGGATCCAGGAGAGGCCCCTTCCCCCGACCCCCCAGCCGACCTTCCCCCTGCCCCCCGCCGTTCCCTCGGTGACGGTGACCGTGGGGCACGACAACGCAGAGGACGACCCGGGGAACGAGTACGCTGGCATCGGCATGACCCCCATCCCCGCCCCCTTACCTGTGGGCGACAGTGTGGGCTACGTCAAGCTTCAGGTGAGGGGGTGGGGGGGGCTTTAGGGGCGCTTGGTTCTCATTGCCTCTCTGTTCGTAGAAGTGCATTTTCTTTGTTTTTGGTTGTTTTGTACTCACAGTCCAGGTTTGGTCGCCTTCTTTTCCCCAGGGAAAACCGGAACCTCCCCCAGATTTTCTGGTAGAGAACGGGCATACCGTCCGTATGACAGAACCCAGGGTAATTTGAACAATTCTGTTTCTCTCTGTCTCGCTCTCTGTCTGTCTCTGTCTGTCTCTCTCTCTCACACACACACACACACAGTTCATCACCCTTCACATACAGTCTCACACGTTCCCATTCCCACTGTTCATACAGGTCCCCATTCTCACCACACAAACACGCCCTCTCATGAGTCAACAACTGTGTGTATTTTTCCAAATCGTCCTTGTCCTGTCAGCCGTTGACCGAACTACAACTCGTTGAGTTATTCAGCATCGACCTCCACAGATCAGCTGCTCCTGTTTACCCAGTAGGATAAGGATTAGGTCTAAATCTCATCAGTCTTTGCTTGTATCGCTGTCTCTGTCGAAAGCATGTTTACCCCTTCTGACTGGAGACTTGATGTTACATCACAGAGGTCATCCTTCAGTCTGGGAATATTACATGATAAGGAATGGTGTTCGCCTAACAGAGGCAAAGCTCCTGGGATCTCCTCTTGCTGGGTTATGTTTCATCGGTTTACTTTTTCCGATGATAAAAAAACTTTATTGCCATGTTCAAGTATAATAATGAACATAGACATGATCACTAATGAAATAATTCCATCTCAGTCAGCACTGACGAGCTAAAAAAGACCCCAGGACTATATAACAGATGAGCTGTTTCTTATTCTTTATCTTGTTTCTCTCTTCTCCATTCCCTCGACCTTTCCCTCTCCAGGTGAGCCCCTCTCCTCCACTTCCTGTCTCTCTTTCGTTGGAGGACTCGGAGCTCCTGTCGTTCTACTCCTCCCAGAGTCTGGCTCACCTGTCCTGCCTGGCTGACTCCATCGACTTGCTGTTCAGCAGCGTGCAGGGGAACCAGCCGCCGCGCGTCTTCGTTTCCCGGGGGAAGAGTCTGATCGTCACGGCGCACAAGCTCGTGTTCATCGGAGACACACTCTCCCGCCTCCTGACGTCCCCTGATTTAAGAACAAAGGTTGGTGCACACACAGGACAGCGCACACACTCCAGAACTACGGATCTACTACTGAACCATTAAACGTGGTGTGTTTGTGTGTTTGTTTGTTTTTTATACATAAACATACATTCTATAAAATGTGTGAGTTTCTTAAATAATCTCTTATTTCACTCACACAGGTCACGACCTCGGGAGGGAGACTATGCCAGGCCCTGAAGACGGTTGTCGTAGCGACCAAAGGCGCCGCCCAGAACTACCCATCTGTCTCCGCCACGCAGGAAATGGTGGACCGGGTGGCGGAGCTATCCCAGCATGCAGCTGGTTTCTCCGGCCTGCTTCAGCGTCTGGCTCAGATCTCTTGACGCTTCTTTTCCTATTTCTCAGATTTGTTTACACTACACAGTGCATTTTTCTCTTTTTTAAATGCCTTAGTTGTTACAGTGTGTGTGTGTGTTGTCTTTATATTGAATGGTTCGAAGCACAGCCCCGAGGAAGAATTTACAATTTTTGAGCAGAAGAAGTGATTGCGAGGCCTCAATTGTCGCCTACTTTGATCGTGTGTGTGTGTTTGCACTATTTGTTCGTGTGTGTGTCTGCGTATGTGTCGGTTTTGCCTTCCTTCACCACTGTGCTTTGGTGCCAAGCACACTTGTCTCTTGTCTCTCTGATAACTTATTGATTATGTTAGAAACCTCTGTGACTTGTTCACATCTTTGTGGTTCATATGTATTTTGGGAGCCCTCTTCTATTCGTCTACCATAATTTCTTTGCTATTTACACTCATGTTTTCCTTTTTGTATCTATGCATCTCTATTTATTATGTCTCTCTTTAATGTTTTCACGTCATATAGCATGTGGGCCTCGTATTAGGTTTTGATTGCGTGTGTTTTGAGCGGATAAGAGCTTTGAGCTATGTTACTGTGGTGGTTCTGGAAATGGTAAGGGTGTCTAACTTTGTTAGCTGTGGGTTAAAGAGTGGAGTGGAAGGGTGTGGTGTTTACATGCTTTTGTTAGGTTGCTAAACCTATGGTGCTTAAGTAATCGTCTAGGTATATATGTTGATGCAAGGCCTTCTATTCTACATCAGCCTTCTACTGGCTAACACACGTTTCCCCCTCAAAGAAAATCATTTTTTGCGATGGTCTTGAGAAGGGGTCACTACACTATCACTCCCCTTTTCTCATCAGGAAGTGTGGGGAAGCAAGTTATATGAGTGCTGTTGAGGGTGGTAGAGAGGGATTGAAAGTGAGAGTAACTGAAGAGTCTGTGTGCAGTAGGCTGTGTTCTTTCCCACGGTCTGGTCAAAAACCTGTCTGCTGAGTTCAGCCTGTCCCCACCTGTTTCTCTGTGATTTTTATGACACTGCCGCCCACAAGCAGTCATTTTGGTTATTATCTTCATGTCGGTTGCTCCTGGGTCCATTTTGTGTCGTCTTTGGTGTTTACTAAGAAAGCTGTTGTTCCAGGGTTTGCAGTGTAGAGATCTGCCAGGAAACTGAGCAAAACATTTTTGTTTGAGGTTTATTCCAGAGTAAACAGTCTAAGTCTGCAAAAATGATATATTTCCTCAACCACGAAACCTTGCATACCGTTTAGCAACATCAGTTATATGATGATCTTTGTGGAGCAAACACAGCAGGCGACCCATCCTCCTGTTTGTCTAACATTTTCCACATCAGAATGTCATGTTTACCCAAAGCCACAATCTGATCACCAGTTTGTGATCGGTTTGTTTGAGAGGACAAAGATGCAACTTTGCCAAATTACAGTCGTCTGACCGTAGTCGGAACGGAAGTGTTTTGCCTTTCAGCGCCACCTAGTGGGGTACCAGTATTTCTAGTATTACTACACGATGTGTGTTGGCCTTATGTAAAAGCATCACCCATGAATAAGAACCATAATCATATTTATTGATCGTTTATTGCTTTCTGATCTGCATGGCTTTAAGTTGCGTTATTTTATAAATACACATTTAACCAGGGACGTTTTCACTCAGTGAATTAAATTAACTCATGGTTCAAAAGAAAAAATAGGAACAGTTACAGTCTAAGCTACAATTCTTTTTTTTCTATCAGAATGTATTTTTGACAGTTTTTCATACGTTCATTTATACACTACGTGGATTTGTTGTACGGCTCGGTGAGGTTTGTCAGTATTGAAGACAGTAACCACAGCGTTGAAGCTGAACGCTGTTCAGATGTTTGTTGATTATTTCCCCTCTAAAATGCACAAATACATTTTCCACTACACTGATGTTTGCGTGTGGTTCATTTCTGACTGTATATTGTCCATTTGAAAACTCTTTCCATAATTGCATACGTCCCTATAATGCATTTAATTATTCGCGTACTGATAAAGATCTGTTTCCTAAATACAAAGTTCAAATGAGACTATTTGTAGTAAAATTAAAGGGACATAAGCCGATCTCTCGACTACCCCCTCCGGAGATCACCGAACTGTGACGTTGGAGAAGCCGTTGCGACGCCTGTTGGAGTTCGAGCGAAAGAGCGAAGGGAAGCAAAATGGCGGAACTTGAAGATGTTACGCTGGATGGTAAACCTTTACATTCGCTTCGTGTGGCAGATTTAAAACTCGCTTTGGAACAACGAAATTTGCCAAAAAGCGGGCAGAAAAATGCACTTATTAAGCGACTGAAAGGGGTAAGTTGTGTGCATGTTTAATCCTAATAGCGAGTACCTGTCAAGTTCAGCAGGAGGCGAGAGAGGGGGTTAGAGGCCGTGTGTCAGTGAATCTGAAGCGGGAATGCAAAACGTTTGCAGGTTTGCACACCTTATGTTCGTGGAGAACATGAAATGGCTATTTCCAATGTATAATTGAAATACCTCGAACTTTATTTCAAATTCATAATCCATAACGTTACTTAATGGCTCTCGGTGGCATTGCTCGGGCCCATGCGTAGTGTTTTTTGAATGGCTAGCTCGGTGTTGCTATGCTAGCCATCATTTTCCTCACTGTATTTGAGTTGCTGTCGTCGGGCCCGCGCTCCGCCTGTAGTGAGTGAGAGAGGAGGGGGCAGGGTAATGGTGGCGCGCCAACCCTGATTACACAGACGGAGCGAGCTAGATTAATTGCAGGCAGCATTAACTACTGGAGCTCGCTAATAAACCCGAACTACAATCGAGGAAGACATTTCGTACTCTGCCACGCAGATTTAATCCGTAAATGTTGCAGTACTGTGTAATATATGTTAATCTTTATTAGCTGCGAAAGTTAATTTGTCCGGTCCTGGCAATATATTTCCTTACCTTGCCATATAACTTCTTACAAATTGTTTTAGCACTAAAAGTCTACATGTTGACAATCGTTTAATTTAGCAATTTGTTCAAATTCTCAATGAAGGAGGAATCTAAACAAGTTGAATCTCTCTCAGCGATTAACAACTGCGTGAGTAGTATCCTGCCTAAAACCAACGGCTACTACCCGTGTAGCCCTGGCTAGCTTACTATTTTGCGTTGCACGGGCCCTGTGTTTTTAGCTAAAACTATTCAGTGCTGTTTCTTCTCTTAACTTCGGTTACACAACAAGGCTCTCTTTTTGCAAAATCACCGTGCTTGGGGACAGGAGGTTTCTTTTTCTCAACGGTTGTTGAAACTTTATTTTATTCTGTTTACTAGTGAGTCAATAAGAGTATGACTGAACGATCTGGTAGTTTTAATGTACGTTAGGTGTATGTTTAGGTGCTTCTCCTATGATGATTCCGCCATGCTAATACCGATGCACCAGGCTGACAGTGTGTCTACCTGCGTGTAAGTGAGTTGAACTTGTCTTCTCACGCTGACTGTGTCAGGGTGTGCTGAGGAGAACCACCGAATTATAGACGTTATAGAACACTTCTATTTCTTGCGTGGAATGCATGGAATCCGTAAAAATTCAAACTTTCTCTGCTTTTGCGTTCTTGTTTTCCCAGGCACTGATGTTGGAGAACCTCCAGAGAACATCAACTCCTCACATTGGACTCCAGCCCAACTCCCAGGTAAGAATGCGCCAGCTGAACAGTACAGTACCAGACCACTATCTTCAGTGTGCTTTTTTCACTACTCCAGCAAAGTGTTTAGATGCCATCGTGCTAATAGTCGTTTCCCTGGATGTCTGTGTGACTGTTGTTGTTGTGTCTTGTCTCCGTGCAGATAGGGGAGGAGATGAGTCAGAACAGCTTTATAAAACAGTACCTGGCCAAACAGCAGGAGCTGCTTCGACAGAGGCTGGAGCGGGAGGCCAGGGAGGCTGCGGAGGCTGACGGTGAGGCTCACGCTCGCTCCGTTAACGGCACACGCTCGCTCCGTTTAACGGCACGCGCTTCACGACCGTCCAACCACATTTGCTGAAAGCATCCGCTTAATGAATATGTTCAAGTTCAAGTATTTTATTGTCAGATGCACAGAACAACACAGGGTCAGACTGGGCACACAAAAATTCTTAGGACACAAAGCAACCTGGCATAACATGACGGAATACTCAGAACATAGATTACATTTATGTTAAGATCAAGTATAATAAACCTCTGGATAAGAGCGTCTGCTAAAATGACTAAATGTAAATATACAAAATTATATACAATACAGTATATGAAACCTCTAATACACTTAATAACCTAATGTAATATCATTGCTTAGAGATCACTGGAACGGTCAAAAGACATCGGATACTCTATGTCCTCGTTCTCTGGAGGGGTCAAAAGGCATCCTTACAGATGTCAGGAATGAACAGCGCATTTTCCATGTACATTTAGTCATTGAGCAGATGCTCTTATCCAGAGCGACTTACAGTAAGTACAGGGACATTCCCCCCAAGGCAAGTAGGGTGAAGTGCCTTGCCCAAGGACACAATGTAATTTGGCACAGCGGGGAATCGATCCGGCAACCTTCTGACTACTAGCCGGACTCCCTCACCGCTCAGCCATCTGACTAGCCCAGTAGACATTGTCATCACAGTCGGACACGAACGGCCTGTTTGGTCCAGAAAGCATGATCAACATTGACTCTCTCATATATGTCTATTATGGACAATAGACAGTAGCCTGAAATTGAAGACCAGTGACCACTTAGTGTTGGAACAATAGCTTTGATACTAAACAACAGAATCTTGGTTTAGATCACCATTTATGCATCTCTATAGCGATAGGCAAGGTATTTGATTGTCATTCATGTGCCGACAGTTTACTCCCCAAACAACACCTGGGAGGGTATGGGTCTAGAATAAAATGCCAATGGGTATAGCTCAGTAGAGAGAGCATTTGTCTGCAGATCACAAGATTGCAGGTTCAAACCTCGCGTACTTCTCCAATGATGATTCCGCCATGCTAATACCGATGCACCAGGTTGACAGTGTGTCTACCTGCGTGTAAGTGAGTTGAACTGTCCTTCTCACGCTGACGGTGTCAGAGTGTGCTGAGGAGAAACAAAAATTCTTTTAGAAACTGTTTCCTCTTATACTGGCCAGGATGACTCGGGTACCCTCTTTCAAGTGATGCTGACGCAACCAAACAATGAGCCAGTGGTTCTTAACCCTGGCCCTTGCATGTTTTAGATGTTTCCCTGCTTCAACACACCTGATTCAAATAAATGGGTCGTTGTCTAGCTCTGTAGAAGCCTGGTAACGAACATGTATTTGAATCAAGTGTGTTGGAGCCAAGAAACATCTAAAACACGCAGGACAGGGGTTCCCTGAGGACATGGTTAAGAACCACCGCAACAAGCAGTCCCCCTTGAATTGTGCTCGTTTTGAGACCGAGTGTTGGGGTGAAAAGAAAAGTTTTCAGGGTACAAATCTGCTTTTTGTTTACATAAAAGAAGCAAATTGTGCGCCTGGCTTGACCCGTGACCTCCCTTTCTCTCTGAGACAGAAAGCCCGGCCATCCCAGAAGAGATGGACCTCACAGGGGGAAATGACGGGGCCTATCTCCAAGACAAGGTCAGTAACCTCAACACACACACACACACACACACACAGAAAATACATTACAAGAGGCAAAAAAGAAAGTACAATAATCCCCTTTTGGTCTTTAATATCTCCTGGCAAGTGAGGACATGACTGCGTTGCAGTCGGCAAGGCAACATCTGTTCATTGCGCCCTCAAACCTTGTGTGTCTGTGTGCCTCTGTCTACAGCACCACCCAATGCCCTCTCAGCCTCCATTGACCAGGGCAGAAGAAGAAGGAGGTGGACTGCCAGGAGGTCCACTGATGATTGGTCAGGGGATGATGGGCCAGGGGCTGATGGGCCAGGGGCTGATGGGCCAGGGGTTGATGGGCCAGGGGCTGATGGGCCAGGGGTTGATGGGCCAGGGGTTGATGGGCCAGGGGCTGATGGGTCAGGGGCTGATGGGTCAGGGGCTGATGGGTCAGGGGCTGATGGGTCGCAGGCCAGACTTCAGCTCTGGATCTGTTCCCCAGGAATCCTCTGACACCCCTGGGGGCCGTATCCAGCGCCCTCCCCTCCACCCAGGCCACGAAGAGCCCGCCACCCCCTCCCCACCCCGGGCAGTGGCCTCCCTGTCAGTTCGTGTCCTGGGCCAGCCTGAGCGCCAGGGCTTGCCCCCCTCCATGCCCCGCCCCCAGGAGAAGGAAGGCATAGCCCCCGCAGAGCCAGGCTCCGCCCACCCCGTGCTGCACCAGAGCCGGTCCGCCCGTGCGGCAGCCGGCCGCGCCCACGACGACAGCGATGACGACGACGACGACGATGACGACGACAGCGAGGAGGACGAAGAGTGGGGCCCGGCGGCGGGGGCGAGGAGAGGCGGGGGTGGACGAGCCCCCCCCATGCCCCCGCAGCCCTCCCCCAGTGTCCCAACGGCCGGCCGGGAGAGATCCAGACGCAAGCTCCAGCCCCCGCAGCACATCCCCCCACAGCAGGTACACCAACCCCCCATGCTGCGTCAACCCACCCCACCCCCGTCTCCACCCCCAGAGCTCTCCTTCCCCCTCCCTGACACCCCCAAGCAGAGCCCGCCAGACATGGATGAGCCAGAGGGAGCAGGGCCCGGGATGGCAGGCGGGGCAGCTCGCCCCCCTCCAGGGCTCCAGAGGCAAGACTCCGACTCCAGTTCCCGCTCCAGCAGCCCAGAGCCGCCGCAACAGCGCCGGCCTGGCCCCCTCTCCCTGCTGGCCCGCAAGATGGAGTCCGAGGGAGCCTTCGGCGCGGAGGGACGGAAGAGAAGCGAGGACGGCCAGGCGGGTCCTGTCATGGCTGGCTCAGGAGAGAGCATGCCCGGGGTGGGAGAGGGGCCAGGTGTGGTTGTGTTCCCTGGAAGTGCTGTCGTCCACACAGGCAGCTCAGCGGGTCACGTTGTCCCCGTACCCGAGGTTCTGGCCCCGGTTGACATGTCGGCGACTCGTCCCACGGCCGTCCCCACCATCACCCTCGGGTCCGCCTCGGAGCTCCAGAGACAGGCTGAAAGGGAGAAGGGACAAACGGAGGACAAGAAAGAAAGGGAGAGCAGTCTGCCGCCGTGGAAACGTGGAAGAGACTTTACCTCCGCAGCCCTCTGTGCTGCAGCCGCGTCTCAGGTGGGGGCGGAGGAACCTCCAGGAGACCAGGGGGGGTCGGCCGCGTCCCCCCAGACGTCCAAGAAGTCGTTCTTCCAGAGGGACACTCCCCAGGCCCCCACCTCCCCTCCAGGCACCACGAGGAGGCCCCGCATGTTCTCCGACACCTCCACCGGTTCCATGGTGTCCGCCGCCAAGCCGGACCACCCTCTCCGCCAGGGGGTTCTAGTCTCAGGACCCCAGTCCGCAGACATGGAGGTCACCGCCACACCACCTGACAAGGCGTCCCCCAAGAAGCCTGACGGAAATGACGTGGAGATGCCCAATACTGAAATCAAGAAGAGGGGTCCGTTGGAGTTCAAGGATGTTCCAGTGAAGAGCCAGTTGGAGCCTATGGGGCCTGTGTTGCCCCCTGTAGCCCCAGCCGGTAAGGTGCCAGAGAGGGGGAGGCAGGAGAAGAAGGATAAAGGCAAGAAGTCCCCTGCCTCCAGCGCCTCGTCATCCTCCGACTCTGACTCTGGATCGTCTTCGTCATCGGGATCATCCTCCTCCTCATCCTCCCAGGACAAGTCCCGCGCCACCAGGCTAAAGAAGGTCAGTTATTGGTTGATAGAAATGTCTATCAATCTTGCTACGACAGTGCTGTCGTAGCGTCTTGTTGGCACGCTTCACACACCAGCGGCGTTTGCGCCCACGACCGTGCTTCTCCTATGATGATTCCGCCATGCTAATACCGATGCACCAGGCTGACAGTGTGTCTACCTGCGTGTAAGTGAGTTGAACTCGTCTTCTCACGCTGACGGTGTCAGGGTGTGCTGAGGGGGAAACCAACTAAATTTAAAAAAAGTTATGACGTGCTTCTATTTCCTGTTTGGAATGCGTAGAACACCTGCAAAACTCGGAACTTGAGAATGTTGCTATTGACGCCTTCCATTCTGTGTTTAACATATTTCGCATTTCCAACTGCTTCCCCTCTCCTTACACCATCCTATTGTTTGTACCTTTTAACCAATGTATTGTACCAGTCACGTACCTTCATCTACACTGCTACAACTCGCAACGCAAAAGCTTTTGACTAATTCCAAAATAACGTCCCATCGCTGCCAAAGGTCCTGCTCATTTCTCCCCTTCTCCTTTTCCTCAGAAGGCCGCCCCAGGAAAGGGGGATGGACAAAGAGGACAAGTTAAAGGACAGTCCAAAAAACTCCCTGCAAGGTAGGTCAGACGCTTCACACAGAAACACAGTCTATCCCTTTCATTTACATTACATATACATTTAGTCGTTTAGCAGACGCTCTTATCCAGAGCGACTTACAGTAAGTACAGGGACATTCCCCCCGAGGCAAGTAGGGTGAAGTGCCTTGCCAGAGGACACTACGTCATTTTGCACAGCCGGGAATCCAACCGGCAGCCTTCTGATTAGTAGCCCGATCCCCTAACCGCTCAGCCATCTGACTCCCCCTCCCTTTCAGTCTACAGACTTGTTGTGCAATACCTTACATATTAAAACAAAAATGCAAACTGCTCTTAGTTGATTTTGCATGTTGTGGTGATCTCCCCCACGTTCTATTACTTTACTCCTGTTATTATTGTGCATCGGCGGTTGACATGAGTTGGTGACAAGTTGCTTTTTGCATGTAAATGACTGTGTGGTTCAGCTTTATCTTGCTGTGGCTTGTTTGAAATTGTCTGGTGTGGATTCACGTTTCAAGGTTAATAATATAAATGTGATATTGACGCGGAATACTACAAGAAAGCAGAATCTGTTTCTTTGAGGCCTGTGTCCTATGAACATAGTTTTGTATTAAGGTCTGTTTAGCCATATCCAGTTAATTTAGAAAAGCATTTGCAATTGGATTTGGCATAGATCTACATTCAGTCAAATCTAAGCATGTTTTCTTTTAATTTTATGGATGATGGGATGGTGATGGGACAATGGGTCACTGCCCAGCATTGAAACTTTCTGGTTTCAATATGAAGGTTGTTCAGTTCTCTAAGGGGCTGTTAGGGATGATATTTAGAATTACCCTGCAGATACACTTACTATTCCTTTCCACATACACACATGAAACCAAACTCATTCAGCTACTCTACTGAAAAACCTTACATGCATACAAGTGAAATGCTTTTACATTCACAACTGAAACACTCACACTAACAGAAATATACACAAGCAAAAAGCTCTGTTTTGAGGTATTTAATGTGTGAAGCCTTCACACATGGTAAAGTGCTCAGAATTAAAATACTCTCAAATAGTAAAATATGGAAAAATACATTTTGTATGAAAGCATTGCAGTATGGTGTAGGAGAGGACTTTATTTCAAACGAAAGGCATTTCAATCGAATCAGAAGGTGTAAGTTTGGTTTGTGCTTGTGAGAAGAAAAGTACACGTATATTCATAGTAATTCTGAATAATGTCGAACCCTCTTACAGTTTAATGGTCACTGGAAGGCAGCTATTATGGCATTCACTTAAGATTGATTTGTAACAGCACAATGTTCCTGTATTAACTTGGGCACATTGGCAAGTTAGAATCTATTAATAAATCGGTCTTAAAGTTATATCCAGACAGTTTACTTTGGCAATCTATCTAATTGTTACAAATTAGCGGTCGCTCAGTCACCATAGTAAATGCTCATAACTAAAAGTGCGTTGTTACTCACGCTATTACTAATTATAGACCGCACTATTTCTTGTCAGGCGTTCAATGCGGCAGCCCTACAACCGGTGTGGCCTTTCCTGTGAAAAAAACGGTCCTTGTTCTCCCTCCCTCTTCTCGCAACGCATTAATTTCCCCTTTCGCCAGCCATCATGGCCGTCATGCGTGCATTGCTACTCTGATACCGACGCAGTGCACAATCCCCGCTCTTGCAAAAGGATTTCGCGTCCTCGATTTCAATCCACGCCTGACCGGAATAATCGATCGCGACAGAGCTATAGTTGTCGGGGTTCCAGCCCGGCAATATGCTGTCTGAAGGCAACAAAAACGGGTAAGATAGTGTGAGAGCGAGACTGAGAGGTTAGGCTGGTGGTTAGATACCCTTCATTGGCAGACAGACAGCGGCGTTGAAATATCTCATGTCTCAACTGCTCCGTCACCCTGCCTGCCTACCTGTCTGATGCACTCTTATCAGATTACGGCTTCGTAGCCAGTGAATCTGGACCGGTGAAATTAGTGATTTAGCACATACGAGGTGTGTAACATGCGTTCCCCATGTGAGTTCCTGCGTTTATGGGGGTGGGGGAACCGGTTTTATTTAGGAGGGGGTGGTTAGTTAATTTCGGGGGAATCACTCCACGTCTCTATGGCGCGCACAGACAGCCTTGCAAGCAGCGATATATATATATATATAAATATAAATGTATGTTCAGGTGCTTAGATTCATAGCGTCACAGGGAGAATCGTGCAGCGTTTCCCATCTTATGAATTAAACAAAAGATTGACTCTGTCCATCCTCTATTCAGTCGTGTCTCCTGTAGCATGTATGTAAATCTCCCCCACACTTGATATTTTTCAAGTGATAAACACAAGCTTTTTTTTCTAGCTTTTTTTTAAGGCAATAGAAAAGAGTATCCATTTTAAAACTCAATATGGATGATCTATGTTTTGTTCTTCACCATGTTGGGGTGGAGATGGTGTCAGGATAACAGTTAGCGAAGGAGCTAGCATGTGTCATGGGAGATCATTAATTCTGACATCTGTTAGCCATCCTGGCAGTGTGAAAGAGGCCTGATGGAGCGACATAATAGTCCCGACTGTTTGACTCGCTAAACCTCAGAGACGGTCTCCTGGTACAAGTACACCATCTGACTACTCTCTCTCTCCTTGTCTGTGTGATGCTGGTATATTCCGTGACACGCTGTTGGACCAGAAACTCAGTCAGTTGTCGTTAGCCTAGTTTGTGTCGGGTCGTTTTCGCCTGCTCACCTAGTTACTCCAAAGCATCATGGGCCACACCCAGGGGGAACGTCCTTAGTGACCATCAACAGGGTTCATCACTATTAACCTCCAGTCCTGGTGAGTCTAATAATGCCACCATTCATTATTAGAGGTACAGAAGAGTGGTGGACTGGCATCAGCAAAACTGTCTTTGTAATGGAGTGTGTGTGTGTGTGTGGCGGGGGGGGGCGTGTGTGTGTGTGTGGGGAGGGGGGGGCGTGTGTGTGTACACAGTCATAATAATGACTGCTCCACCAGTGTCCCTCTGGTGATGTTGTAGACATCTGTCTCCTCACAGGACTTGTATCGAAAGTGTGTATTAGCGGAACAACATGCCAATCACACACACACACACACACACACTGAGAGAAAAAAGAAGGGTTAAAGCCCCCTCCCCCTCAAGGAACAAATCTCCAAGGCGATAGCAAAGGTTCTCTCGGTCTCTCCAGACTCCTGTGACTACATGATGTCATCTGTCCCCCCCTGAGGCACAACAAAAGCCTCCCATTGGCTGTGTTCTCTTTCAGGCAATCCAGAGAATAGGATTGACTCCAGAAAATACAATTGCGTGGTTGATTAGCTTGTGGGAGATGGCTATTGTCATGGTTACCCTCAGCGACTTGCATTGCTCCGTGTCATTCTTAGCTTCTGCTCGTCATGCCTGTCGTATTGGCCCCCGCGCTCATGTCCTTGAAACTGTAACCCCCGTTTGAAAAGCTTGCTCATGCCCGGGAACGTCGCTCCTCAATGCCGCCTCGCAGTTCTGCATTAAAGGTACGAACGCGGAACAGAGGTCGTTGTTGTGCCGGCAATAAGCCGGCAGCAGAGGTGGTCACAGAGCTGAATGGACGTCTGTGTGACAGGTGGAGCTGGCATGGCTGCACGACACGCTGGATGCCGACACTGACGTCACGCCTCTGATTCTGGAACGCCGGCATGATATCGAAACTCCCCTCATGGGGCAGCATCAAGTGGGAAAGTGTTTTGTTTACACCGATGTAAACAAAACAAAACCTTTTGCGGTGACGTGTCTTCTGGGATCTCTGTACAAAAGAGGCTTATTTGAGCACATTGCTCTAAAACATGGACTACACTCTCTGTAATGGCTGGACCCATGGGAACTACAACTCCCATCACACCGGCTGCACAGGAGAACTCTGACCCCAGTGGTCCCGCCCCAGATCTCTGTCAGCATACCAGAGACTGTCCCCTGATGCTAACTCACCTACAGGAGACTCGTTTGTGTTTGTACGGTTTCTCATTATAAACACAGGGTCCATCAGAGAACCAGGCTGGGGGTCACATGACTTGACCCAAACCAGATGTCTTTGTGAATCTTATTTTTATAAGTTATCTCTGTATTAGTATGTATGGCCCATGATGCAGCAGACAAGCAATGCAGCTTGTGATGCAGCGGTACAAGGTCTGACTGTCACATCCATCCATCCACCCCTCATTCACACCGTTAACATCATTGAGGTGTCCCTGTGTAGGTGTGGTGTTGGCTGTGTTCCTGCTAATGTCAGCAGTGCTTTCCTCGCCGTGTGTTTGTGTGTCAACATCCAAGAGTTTGTTTAAGGAGTATTTGTGACCCTGGAGCAGCATGGTGTCGCTTGGTTGGCGAGTTATTTATAGTTGGACTGACCCAGTTCACCAGCCTCAACCATCCTTGTGCTCTCTCTCTCCGCCCCGCCCTCTCTCTCTCCTGTTTCCTGTCCCTCGGACACTTTGGATGACCCTCATCTCTGTTTCTGATGAGTGGCACAATCACTTCTGTCTTTACATATCCTCCCCCTGGGTGCTCTGTGTGTCATTGGCTAGCGTTGGGTTTTGACTAGCTTCTTCACTTGCAGAATCCTCTTCAGTTTGGGGGGATGAACTTCCGTATCGTGGTGTTTTCGTACTCTGCTAATATCCATCTCGGTGTCTCTCGCTCTCTCTCCTCTTCCGTTCTGCCCTCATACCCTATCAATCCCCCCCCCCCTCACACACACACACTCCCTCCCCCCACACACTCTCCCTCTCACTGTCTCTCTCTCTCTCTCTCTCTCTCTGTCTTTCTCTCTGTCTCCTCCCTTTCCTCCATCTCCTCTCCTTCTCCTCCAGGGAGGTGAAGTCTCAGCCCAGTGGCCCTTCGGTGATGGAGGTGGACCAGGACTCTGAGAGCTCCCCAGCGCAGGCCGTCCAGGAGGCCGACCCCGACCGCAGTGAGGGTCGTCTGGAGGAGGTAAGACCGCTGAGAGGGAGGGCCCTGGCTCCTCTACACCCAGAAGCACGTGGGAGCTAACCAGGGAAGTGGGTGGCGCTGCTGGAGACGGGTGGGGCGGCCAGCCCCTGAATCAATCCTAAAGCTCCTTGACTAACCTCTACAATATGTGGTACATCTAGGAAGTAAAACCAAAATACAATTCCTTCTCTCTGATAAGCTTACGAGGGGGTGGGGATAAAACATCCATCCAGTAAGATCTTCACAGTTGGCATAAGTCTCAGGTTGGGGGGGGCGGAGTGGTTTGATTTGGGGATTGGCTGGTTCGTTACAGACATTACAATGTATACAATAGGGCTGAGCCTTCACTAACTTCTCTGTCCTCTTGACTGAGTATGATACAGCTAACTTTGTTTCTAGATCTTTCTCTCACACGTAGGCTAGTGTTCTGCTCACCACCTTCTCTTGTCCGTACATAGATTGTTACCATAGTGACAGGACTGCAGGTGGGGGTGGTAAACGCTGCGTGAAATTAGACATGAACCCCTGACAGGTTGCATGCTCCTCACCCTGGTGTGTGTGTGTGTGTGTGTTGTAAGATAAATGTCTTGTATGATTGCCTCATGCGTTCTCACCTACTGTTGCAAGCTAACCTACCACCTTACCTTGCTGTCCTAGCTTGGGTTCCATTTTTACCCAAGTTCTAGTTGATATCTATAGCTTCTTGTGTTACTGCAGTCATTTGATATTACATAAATCATTTACAGCCAACATAGTAGCTGGCTTGGCATTTTAAAATGAACTTATTCCTGAACAGAATTTAAACAGAACTCAGTTTTGTGACGCACTTCATACTACTTTTCTCTTCTACATGTGATGAGATATTAATGCAGTTTGCAGTTTCTAAGCCCTAATGAAATTGCCCAGCCCTGTGTGTGTGTGTGTGTGTGTGTGTGTGTGTGTGTGTGTGTGTGTGTGTATGGGTAGGTGTGTGTGTGTGTTTGTCATTGACCCCAGGGTTTGCATGAGTAATAGCCCTGACTGTGTGTGGGGAGAGATACATCAGGATTCTTTTTCTTCCTCCCTCTTTTCTCTCCCCACTCCTTTCTTCCTTGTCTCTGTCTCTCTCTGTCCTGAATCTCTGTCTCTCTCTGTCTCTCTGTCTCTCTCTCTCTGTCTCTCTCTCTCTGTCTCTCTCTCTCTGTCTCTCTCTCTCTGTCTCTCTCTCTGTCTCTCTCTCTGTCTCTCTCTCTCTCTGTCTCTCTCTGTCTCTCTCTCTCTCTGTCTCTCTCTCTCTGTCTCTCTCTCTGTCTCTCTCTCTCTGTCTCTCTCTGTCTCTGTCTCTCTGTCTCTCTATCCGTGTATCTCTCTGTCTCTCTCTCTCTCTCTCTGTCTCTCTCTCTGTCTCTCTCTCTCTGTCTCTCTCTGTCTCTGTCTCTCTGTCTCTCTATCCGTGTATCTCTCTGTCTCTCTCTCTCTCTCTGTCTCTCTCTGTGTCTCTCTCTCTGTCCTGAATCTCTCCCCGTACCTTCTCTCTTACACTATACATGCTCGTTATTCTCTCTATCTCTTTTTGTATGGAATGACTGCTGTTTAAAACCCCATTGATTGCTTTGTTATGAAGGTGCCCATTCCTCTTCCATTGCCCCTAATGGTACCTGCGTACTACTACCAACATCACCTCCACCACTCCTCCTCCTGCCCCGCTATGCCCAAGCGTCTTGGCGGTACCTGAACTAGGCCCAGAGTCTACGCCCACCTCCGCACTGAGCTAAGCCCCAGCCAGAGAGCCCGAGAGCTGGCCTGAGCCCTGAGCCTACGAGGCCGATGCTGACCCCCCCCCCCACCCCTCTCTCTCTCGCTCACCCTCCTCCAGCCCAGCCCCCTTCCTTTCCAACCCTGCACACATCCCTCTGGCTCTCTGTATGAGCCTTCTCCGGCCCGGAGCCAGCCTGGAACACTGGAACGCACAGATCCAGACCAGAGCCGGGGGGGGGGGGGAGATGGAGGAAGGAGGGGGGTGGGGTTGCCACGTTGCCGTGGTAACCGCCCCGACAAGGGGGCGTGTGTGTGTGTGAGAAGGACGAGAGGGACGGAGGCAGAAGAGCTGCTGTCTATCTGATGCACTCCTCCTGTCCAGCTTGCCAGCTGCCATTTTGTGGAGAAGGGAGAAGCTCCAGCTAAAGCTACCAGCCCCACTGCCACAGAAAGAGAGAGAGAGAGGAGAAAAAGCAAGCGAAGAAGAAGCTCTCCCTCGCTCGTCTGCAAGCTGTCTGTCTTCCGGTGGGACCTATCCTATGAGAGAGGGGATTCCTGACGTCCTGTTCCCTGTGTCCACCCCCTCCATGTCAACCTGCCCTCTACTGGCGGAGAGCAGTACTACAAGGCAGATGTTGCTGCCTAATGTGTATTATTGAACTGAGATCCGTTTCCCTGTGTTGAGCAGGACCCGTAAAGGTGCCCAACGTTGTATGTTGAAGGACTCCCGTTTCAAACACTGGATCTATACCGGGAATATTGGAAAAAGGACATTGGTTTTGCAATCACAATTTGGAACTGCAACCGCAATGCACTGTTCCAGGACTATACAGATATTCACTATGAGGTTCTGTGGACTTGTTTAATGGGACCCATCTGTGCCGTATCCGGGAGGATTTTCCCTGCCCTGCACAGCTGTTGTCATATAATTGGCTGGACTGTCAAGGCAAGTTGTCATAATCTAGCATGATTGGCTGGTCAAACCCACAGCCGAGACATTCGTTTCAACCCCGGTGATTTAAGGACCATGCCGCAGTTTGTGCTGGTCTCGTGTGTGCTACACGCTTGGGACCATCTTGTTTTTGATTTTTTGTCTTTTTTTTTTTTTTTCATTTTTTTTTTATGGGTGAACTCTGACTCGACTTGGCAGCTGTTCACCCACAACAAAGACATTTTAAAAGAGTCTCACAGAAGAGTCAACCTGGACGCTTGCAGGATACTTGATACATCACTGGCTGTGTGTTCACCTGTGAGTCCTGCATGAACTTCAGCCCATGATGCTGTTTTTTCTGATGGAGAGGTTCACATCCACCGAGGGAACTTTGCTTCCCTTCGCCGTCTGGTTTCCTGTTACTCGGCTCCAGAGGAACATCCTGAGCCATGCTGTGGCCTCAGCGGATTACGGATTTCAACCGACGATTCATTTGGACTGTTCAGAGACTTTCGGCTAACTTTCGTCTAACTTTGCCACGGACACAAAGGAATCTGATTTTGTTTTTGGGGACTTTCCGATTCCTTCCTAACTGAAATTACAACCGAAGATGCGTTTGATTTGCCGAGACAACGCGACAAATGAAACTGTCCGTCAAACTGTCCTGTCCCCGCCCCCTTCAGGAAAAAAAGTCTGCACACTCAAACCGAGTCCCGCCCTCACTCCTCTGCCTACTCTGATTGGACCCTTGTTGCCTAGATACAGTGCACACTGCCGTGCGGTTGGGCCATAGCCAAGCCAGTGAGGAATCAGGTGTCAATGGTACCAGGAAATGACTTGTCATTTTTCTCTCTAATTGAGCTGTATTTATTTTTAACTGTAAAAAGAATGTCAGCTATTGTATTTTCTCAGAGCCTTAGGTTGTTACTTGGATACTGAAGGAATCTATTTTATGTTTATCTTGGTTACTCTAAAGATCTTTAAACTATCAGGAATACTGCAGTTTTAATTGGATCTTATTGGTATTCAAATATCACCATGGTAATGCCAAAGCCAACGTTGCCTCTGCATTAGCAGAGCAAGCCTATGTTGATAAAGTGTCAAATCTGGTGATTTTTAAACTGCAGTATGAACAGAATCCTGTCCTGGTTTCCTTGGTCTAACAGAGAGCAGTTCTCCACCAATCACCTTCCACCTCTGTTGCAATGACAGCTACTTGTCAGCGTAGGTCATGGTCACTGCAGACTAACCTTAAGTCTACAACCCCCTGGAACCTAAGTCACAAATCCTGTATGAATACGCAATACTTAAGAGATACACTTGCCTGAATTAAGACCGTGTAGTCCCAGACCCCCCCCCCCCCCCTACGCACACACACACACTTATGCTGTATCCACACACAGGAAAGGACACACGCACACAGGAAAGGCACTTTGGTTGTACTTTTCCTAACGAGCTGCCCAAGGATATCCAGTTTCCTCCTTCTGCTGGTCATTAACCTCACAGAGATCATAAAACACATCGATCCCTGGCATTGGGTGGGTCCAGTCTCTCCCAGCCGTCTTCTCCCGACTGCTTAATGCACATTGTGAAACCCCCCCCCCCCCTCCCATGGCCCAGAGTTTTGCAGCCTCTCTGTCACAGCAGTAGAAGTCCGCTAATGATTTACCGATTCCCTGTCTTAGAACAGAGGTGGAGGAGAGTCTGGAGTCCCTCTCTCCGTATAGACCCAAGCCCCCCCCCCTCCTTTCTGTTCCCTCCCTTTCCTTTTCAATGTGGCTCAATAGGAGCCTGTCCTGGCTCTCTCTCTCTCTCTCTCTCTGTGTCTCTCCTCTCCCCCCTCCCCCCTTTCTCTTCTCTGTTTGCCTGCTGTGTTTGTGTCTGTCTCACAGTCTCACATCTCCCCACACCCCTGGGGTATCTCTATGTCCTCTCTATTTTTCCAGGGCTCTACTCCTAAGGCTTTTGCAGCCCGCAAGATCTCCCTGACCAGTGAGTATACCCGTCTCCAGAACAGTGAGTATACGTGTTAGCAAGCTAGCATAGCCACTGCTGGGATGATGGCAATCGGTGGCCGGAAAGATGCAAGACAATTAAAAAGTTGACTTGCTTTATTAGGACTTTGCCGGATCATGTTACCCAGAGGTCTTCAATCCTGGTCCTCGAGGGCCACTGTCCTGCATGTTCTAAATGTTTCCCTGCTCCAACACACCTTATTCAAATGAGGGGGTTGTTATCTAGCTCAGCAGAAGCCTGGTAACGACCATTCATTTGAATCAGGTGTGTTAAAGCAGGGAAATATCTAAAACATACAGGACAAGGAGTCCCTGAGGATCAGGATTGAAGACTTCTAATGTAACCAGTTGAGGCAGAGAGTGGTCAGTTGACTGAGGCCATGGGTTACAAACATCCTTACATAAAATGAATAGACACGTTTAAATATAGTTCCAACAGAATGTTTCTTTATAGGGCACTGCATGTGGTCAGCATGTTTGTATTCTTGAAAGATTCTACCTGACAGTACCGTAACACATTAAAGCCTTTCCCTATGTAGTGTCTCACTGACTCCTGTTAGGGGAGTCGGATAGATGAGCGTTTAGGGAATCGGGCTATTAGTCAGAAGCTTGCATGTTCGATTCCCGTCCGTGTCAAATAACTTTTTGTCCTTGGGCAAGGCACTTCACCCTACTTGCCTCGGGGGAATGTCCTTGTACTTACTGTAAGTCGCTCTGGATAAGAGCGTCTGCTAAATGACTAAGTGTAAATGTTAGTTCGAACAAGTGAGGCCCTGATCTATATGTGGAATAGAGTGGGTTATACAGCATGACCTCTTGACCTAAGTAGGAGAGAGCCCTCTCTCTCACAGAAATTCTGCAAATCAGCCAACAGTGAGTTACCATGTAATTAGCTTAGCGCCACACAATACGGTGAGTCATCAAGTTAGCATAGCCATCCACTGTCCACTGAGTGTATACCGGTTAGCTAGCTAGCATAGCACGCCCCTCAGCCAATGACACGCCTTCTCTCCTCCCAGCAGGCAGCAAGACGTCTCCAGTTAGCGGCGAGGCCGGTGCGGGGGAGGCGGAGTCAGGTGGGCTGGGCGGGAGGAAGAGGAGGTGGGGCTCCAGCACAGCCGTCACTGCCAAGAAGCCGTCCATTAGCATCACCACCGACTCACTCAAGGTAGAGCAGCACGCTCTCTAACACGGTGGTTTTCAACCCTGGTCCTCAGGGAACCAGGTCCTGCATGTTTGAGATTTTTACCCTGCTTCAACACACCTGATTCAAATGAATGGGTTGTTACCAGGCTTCTGCAGAGCTAAATAATGACTCATTAATTTCACCCTGAGGACCAGGGTTGAAAACCATACAAACACACACATAAACACAAGCCAACCTAATCCCACACACTCAAGCTAACTACTAGAGTCTCTGAAACACTCTCAAATCTTTTTCTCCTTTCTTCCTCAAACCTCCCTCACCCCTTTTCACTCTCTCCCACCTGCTCCTCTTCTCAAGTCTCTGATCCCAGACATAAAGGCCAGCCAGGAGGCAGTGGTTGAGCTGCACCCAGAGGAGCTGCACCTGTCTGGGGAGGAGGAGGAGGAGGAGGAAGAGAGGGCTGAGGAGGACACCCCCTCCAGGGAGAACAGGGAGGACCAGGGCCTGGACAAGGGCCTGCAGATCAGACGCACAGTCACTCAGGTACACTTTCACGTTTGTCTCTGGCTTCACTGACAGAAGGGGGGTAATCATGTGTAGCATTTACATCAGTGGTTCTTAACCCCGGTCCTCAGGGAAACCCCTGTCCTGCATGTTTGAGATGTTTCCCTGCTCCAACACACCTGATTCAAATAAATGGGTCATTATGTAGCTCTGTAGAAGCCTGGTAACGAACATGCATTTGAAATTGAATGCAAGAAAATGCAAGACAGGGGTTCCCCGAGGACAGGGTTAAGAACCACTGATCGACATGATCAGTTTATGACTTTCTGAAGGTGATTTGAACCTTCTGCGGAAGTAGTCCAGTGGTTTATCATGTGGCGTTGTGGCTCTCGCCCTCCGGCCTCTCTCTCCTCACAGGTGGTCCCTGGTGACAGCCAGAAGAATGGGCAGAGAGACCAGAGGGATGAGGAAGAGGAGGAGAAACGAGACCAGGAGAGAGGAAGGACACGCAAGGACAGGAGGAAGAGCAGCGCTTCAGAGGACGCCGTGAAGACCGAGCCCTCCACACAGGACGCCGACGCCCAGAAAGGTGAACCTCACACCTCATTCAGATTCCCAGCTCGCAGCCTGTATGGAGGTGGAGTTTCACCTGTGTGGAGGTGGAGGTGGAGTTTCACCTGTGTGGAGGTGGAGTTTCACCTGTGTGGAGGTGGAGGTGGAGGTGGAGTTTCACCTGTGTGGAGGTGGAGGTGGAGTTTCACCTGTGTGGAGGTGGAGGTGGAGTTTCACCTGTGTGGAGGTGGAGTTTTAACCGATATTGATAAGAAGAAATCCTTCACAATCTCTTGAACTTTACGTTCTCCGACTCCCCTCCCTCCCTCCTTCCCCAATCTCTCTCTAACTCCCCCCCCCTCCCTCCCTCAGTCACCCCCAGCGACACCCTGGTGCGCCGCTCCATCAGCCAGCAGAAGTCTGGCGTGTCCATCACCATCGACGACCCCGTCCGCTTGGCCAAGCAGCCCTCCCCGCCCCGCGGCAAAGTCTCCAAGATCGTCCATGTTTCCAACCTGGTAAGCATGGAGGACGACACCTGACGTGATCCGAACGCTCCCCCTCTCTCTCCCCTGCCGTCATGGGAGTGAGTCATGCTCGAGCAGATGGCAGCAGAGTCTCAGTGTTGTGTTTCTGTATCGGGTCTGTAAATCCAGAGTCTTTAATGCTGAGTCGAGTCCCTCTGGGTCCAATTAAGCTGTTCTAGTTTGGTTTTTCATTGTGCGTGGGTCTGCGAGAAGGAAAACGATGAAGGATCTCAGCCCGGCCCCCTCTCTCCCCATGTTCCCCAACATCCTCCCAGTGTCTCCCCACCAAACATGAAATGCCAACGTGCCATGAAACCTCCTTTTTTCAGTTCCAGTGAAGCTCCACCTGAGAGATTCGAGTACATGTCTGTATTGGGGTTTGGTTCCACGTCTGTAAACCAGTGAGTCCCATCTCTGAGGTGACCCCTCTCGTCCGTTCTTCTCCAGGTGCGACCTTTCACCCTGGGCCAGCTGAAGGAGCTGCTGAACCGCAGCGGTTCCCTGGTGGAGGAGGGCTTCTGGATCGACAAGATCAAGTCCCACTGCTACGTCACTGTGAGTAGCACCCCCACCCACCTTACTGACCCTGTAATCACATGCATAATAGGATAACTACATCATATAACTCCACGATGAATGCAGCAAAGACGATGGAAGTATAACATTAAGTTTACGTTGAAAAATATATTTCCCCAAAATAAATGTCCACACTGTCTTTGCTGTATATAAATGTCAGTCTTGAATATGAGAGAATGCAGTTGACTCTTTTTCCCCAACCTCTCTCACTTTACCTTTTAACTCCGTCATACTCTCTCTATATCTCCCTTTCCTTTTCTCTACCTGTCTCTCTCCTTCTCTTTTTCTCTACCTGTCTCTCCCTCTCTCTCCCTCTCCTTTTCTCTACCTGCCTCTCCCTCCCTCTCCGTCTCTCTCTCCCTTTCTCTACCTGCCTCTCCCTCTCCTTTTCTCTCCCTCCCTCTCTCCCTCTCTCTCCCTCTCTGTCTCCCTCACCCTTTCTCTCCCTCTCTGTCTCCCTCACCCTTTCTCTCCCTCTCTGTCTCTCCCTCTCTCTGTCTCTCCTTTTCTCTCCCTCTCTCTCCCTCTCCTTTTCTCTCCCTCTCTGTCTCTCCCTCTCTCTGTCTCTCCTTTTCTCTCTCTCTCTCCCTCTCTGTCTCCCTCTCCTTTTCTCTCCCTCTCCTTTTCTCTCCCTCCCTCTCTCCCTCTCTGTCTCCCTCTCTCTCCCTCTCCTTTTCTCTCCCTCTCTCTCCCTCCCCGTCTCCCTCTCCCTCAGTATGCCTCTACAGAGGAGGCAGTGGCCACCAGGGCAGCCCTCCATGGGGTGAAGTGGCCCCAGAGCAACCCTAAAGTCCTCAGCGTGGACTTCTGTGAACAGGAAGAGGTAAGCTCACACCCACCACGCGCGATGGGAGTCAGGTGGCTGAGCGGTTAGGGAATCGGTCTAGTAATCAGAAGGTTGCCTGATCGATTCCCAGTCGTGCCAAAATGACATTGTGTCCTTGGGCAAGGCAATTCACCCTACTTGCCTCATGGAGAATGTCCCCGTACTTACTGTAAGTCGCTCTGGATAAGAGCGCCTACTAAATGACTAAATGTAAATGCCGCTGTAAAACAACATGTTGTACAGATCACACACACACAGAGAACATAATAACCGTCTCTTTCCTCTCCGTCCTCCAGCTGGACTTCCACCGGGGTCTCCTGGTTGTGGAGCGGGCCGGGGAGGAGCAGGGGCCCCATCCCGGTGGTCCTCACGGCCGGCCGGCCGCCCTGCCCCCCCTGATGCCCGAGCGCGGCGGGCTGGGCGGGGCGCGGGACCAGTGGGCAGAGCGAGAGAGGGAGATGGAGCGTCGGGAGAGGACCCGGGCAGAGAGGGAGTGGGACCGGGACAAGATCCGAGACTTCGGGAGGCCGGGGGAGGAGGGCAGGCGCTCCCCCTCCCGGGAGAGGAGAAGGAAAGAGAGGGGGAAGAGCAAGGAGAAGAAAACCGACAAAAAGGGTGAGGGAAAGACAGAGTCACTGTTTCCCCGAGGTGATGTACTTGGACGACTGACCAACTTCCTGCTGTGATAATAGCGAGTTTGTTGTTTTTCCTCAGTAACTAACAGTTTTTAATTTTATTATTTTAGTGGAGAAAGGAGATGAGCCTCCAGTCAAACTGCTTGACGACCTGTTCCAGAAGACCAAAGCAGCTCCATGTATATACTGGCTTCCCCTCTCAGAGGAGCAGGTTAGTCTCTCTCTCTCTGTTTCTCTCTCTCTCTCTCTCTCTCTCTCTCTCTCTCTCTCTCTCTCTTGCTGTCATTCTCTCTCTCTGTGTCTCTCTCTCTCTCTCTCTTGCACACACACACACAGAGAGAGAGAGAGAGAGCGTTCTCATCATCCCTGCTGTGTCTGTGTCCCCAGGCGGCTCAGAGGGTGCTGGACCGCGCCGAGCGGCAGAAGGAGAGAGAGAGGCGACGAAAAGAACTGCAGGAGGAGGAGGAGAAGAAACGCGAGGAGGAGCGGAAGGAGAGGGTCAAAAACAGAGAGAAGGAGGGTGGGGCAGCCGCTGCTGCTGGAGGAGGAGCAGGAGGAGGAGGAGGAGCGGGCAGAGGAGTGGAGGGAGACAAGGATCGAGACAGGGAGAGGGAGAGAGACAAGGGGAGGGAGAGGGGCAGGGACAGAGAGGGGGGGGATAAGAGGAGGGAGGGATACAGACCCCGCGCCCCTTCCGGGGGCGTAGTTGCCGGACGGCGCTCCCGTAGCCGTAGCAACCCCAGAGACAGACGCCGCTGAAGTGCGCTGGTCTGACGAGGGGAGGGAGGGATGGAGAGAGTAGAAGGAGGGAGGGATGGAGAGAGAGGGGAGGAGAACACAAACAAACGCGCCAGAAAGGAGGGATTAATTAGCCTGTCCTCCACCTTGAGAGGGTTCCCTTTTCTCCACAGTCTGCCCTGCTTCACTTAGCCGTCTGTCACCCTCACTGCTTCAGGTTGACCCGTTTAAAAGCCGGACGTCTTCCCACTCTCTCCTGTTGTCTCTGCCCCCCCCCCCCCCCCTCTTGTACATTATACTGTGTTGGTCTCACATCTAGGTTGATTTGAAGTGTTTTTAGCGAAGTATACATGCCAACTCTCTCCGACTCCCACTTTTTCCCTCTTTCGCTCTTTCTCTCCTTTACGTCTATCTAGAGCGCTATGCCTTTTCTCGTATGGCCTTGTGCTCTCCCCCCCCACCACCCCCCGCCCGCTTTTTTTTATACCAGAGAAACTAGTGAAAAGACAGGTTGGTTTGGATGGGTAGCTAGCTGGCACCTAGCTTGTGCCACTCCCTGAGGTTTGGAATGAGAAACTCCCCGTTTAAGCTCTGTGGTCACACAGTTTGAAGTCCCCTGTAATAAAGCGGGTCCCAAATAGCCCTCCTGAACTATGTGCTAGAATTCAGTTTAGTGTCTCCGCTCCTTCACGTTCCTGATTTCTTTTTCTACCGACCGTCGTCTTTGTGGGATCATATGAAGGAGCTATTTTTTCTTTTTCTTGCTTTTGAAGTTTTTACGAATCATGTAAATTTCAGCCTTGGAGGTTTTGTGTTTAATATAGCGTGGTTCCCCCCCCCCCCCCCCCACCAAGGTTTCAGCAACATGTCGTTACACTGTTGACAGAATGCTTGAATTTGAAACTAGGAACATTTGTCTTTCCCTTGTGACGGTTATAGACATTATACGTGTGTTGTGTAGGAGGGGGGGTGGGGTGAGGATTATTTGAAAGGTACACTGTTAAGCATGTATAATGTTCTGTATTTGGTTGTTTCCAGTGGGTGTGTGAGGAAGGAGAAAGAATCCTGAGAGGGTTCTAGAACACTCGTCACACCACCATTCTCCCTGCTCACTTTTCTCCAGAATGCTCAGCTGATTGGCTGATCTCAAATCAATTGATGGGAAGGGTTTCAGGTGCACACTACTGAGAAAAAGATGGAGGGTCAGGGTGTAAAGTGGTACTGGTCTCGCCTCTTCTAGTTGCTTCTCCGGGTAGCAGTGATGACCCTTCCTGCCCTGTTTCTTTCCGCTGTTCAAATAAGGGAGTTTATCCTAAATAGATCTCACAAGTAATTATTACTGTTTTAATATTTTGGAATTTTATGTGTTTGAAACTGATTTTCTAATTTTGCTCCAATTTGATTTGTCAGTTGATTTTTTTTCTCTCCTGTAAGTACTGAATGTACAAAGATTAAAACAATAAATTTAAAGTTAAACATTTCGTTTTCCATGTTGTGTTCATTTGTGTTATACTTCCCCAGTTTAATTGAAATGTGTTCATCTTAATTTAACTGAAGCATGCCATTCTGTTTGGTTTGAGTGCCACCTACTGGTCATCATTTCTACCTGCATGAACACACAACGCCACACTTTAAACACAAAAAGGAAAATATTTATTAATAATTACAACAGATACAGGAATGTATTTTTTTTGTACTTGTACAGAAACACAAATCTCTTATGGTAAACAAAAATCCAAATGTTTAAGTGCAAATTGTTTGCTAATTACATTAAATACAGAACTTAACAAAATTAATCCCTTGTTCTTTTCTAGCGAACAGTAGCCATGTAGGAGGCGGGGAATAAAAACAGTAGTTTGGCCTGTTATTCCCACTCTGAGACCATGTACAGTATCGGTACAGTGATGATCTGAAGAGCAGCAGGACTCTTATTGTGAAGCACCAGGGTTAGAGATCAAGCCGTAGGCACTTGTGTCTGTCATAATCAGGACCCAGCCTGTAATAGGTGAGAGCGTATGCTGCCTTCAGAGTAAAAGTCTCTGTTTCAGCTCGTTTGTGTCTGAGCTCGTCGAGGAGAGACCTTCAAGAAGATCCTGACCCCCCCCTGGGTGTGCAAGAGGAGGGGTTGGTCTAAACCGTGTGTGTGTGTGTGAGAGAAGTCATGTAGCTGCATAGTTGTCAGTGTACGTTGTGGGGGGTGGTGTTGGGGGCGATGCACACCCTGGCCATGTGACAGGGATGACAGAGGAGATGTGAGTCCAGAGGAAAGCACTGAGACCCCGGCTGGTCAGACAGCTGCTTCCGACACTCCTGGAGAACGACAGACAAGGAAGTAGGAGAGAGAGGGAAGAGAGAGAGCACAACAACAAAATCAATACAGTGATGTGTGCAGCACAGACTACAGTGCTACTAAGCTCTCCGCCCTGGCTGTTATAACTCATTAGACCGGCGTTGCTGGTAGGCGGTCAAGTGAGTTGAAAGTTGAAAGGTCAGGTGGCCGAGAAGCGGCGCGGTGAAGGTCAAGTCAGGGTGGAAGCAGTACTGATCAGGGATACCTGGGACACCAGTGTGAACTAACCCCAAAGGTCCTTATGACCTCACCTGAACACACTGACCAAATGAGGTAAGATGGGGGTCATACCAACCTCACAATGGTAGCACTCGAAGTGATAGTCCTTGTTCATAGACACCACCCTGAGTATCTCCTCGCTGCCCTGTGTCGCAAAACAAACATAACGACAGAGATTAGGTGCCTGAGAAATGACAGCAACAGAAGAAAAAAAAAAGTACATCCTTGTTGACTTAGGCATGGATGATATAGCATGTATCCATGCATTCATCCAGTTCCCTAAACCAACCATTACCTAAGGTTAGATTAAACACACACACACAACACACCTGCCATATGCACTCACCTCAGTAGGTAAGATGGGTTGTAAACAGGCAGCGCATTTAGGAGCGAAGGTTCTGTAACATCAGCAGAAAGGGAGAGAATAGGAAATTGACATGGGACTCTGCTTGGACTTGTCAGCAGCATCAAGGAGATGGTGTGTATGTGTGGTGTGTATGTGTGTGTATATGTATGTGTGTGTGGTGGAGAGGGGGGGGGGGTTAAGGCTCAGTGACAGACCTGCACATTAAGCCGCCTCTACAGAAAGCTATAAAAACAGGAGTTACGAGGCCCCCCTGTCTTACTGAGTTACAGTGACCGGTGGCTATAGTAGCAGTGTGATGCTTAGCACATGATGTCCTCAGCAGAACATAACACACAGCCAATGCCTTCTTCTAAGTCAATGTAAAGAATGTCGAACGCACAAGACACACACACAGATCAGAGAAACCACTTCAAACATCCCTGTGACCCGAACTGAACTCAAAAGAAGGACACTGCAGAGGGGGGAGGGGGCTGGTTTAAACTGACTTGTTGTAGTCTGTCACGCAGTAGATGTTGCTCTGATGGTCCACAGTGAAGGGGACTCCGTCCAGAGCCTTGGAACACACCACACAGCGGAAGCAGCCCGGGTGGTACGAGTTCCCCATGGCCTGCAGGATCTGAGGGGCCGCAAAGGCAGAGGGTCACCTACCATAGACACGCACTCTCTCTCATCTCACACATTTGAAAGGTTGGCGTGTTAATAATGCCCACTCACCTGTTCCAGAATCAGGTGACCACACACACTGCATTTCTCCGCTGCGGCCTGGAAGCCCGAGAACTGGAAAAAAGACCAGAAGGGAGAGATGATGGTGGTGGAGGAGGACCTGGCCAGCCACAGAGAACCATCTGGAAGCCATGTTGATGAACGCCACAGAGTGATGTCATGTTAACCCCCTTAGGGGTGATGATTTTGCTCTTTCTTGTAAGTCGCTTTGGATAAAAGCGTCTGCTAAATGACTACAGGATGGTGAGCCTAGCAGGCGTGTGCTTGACCTTGACCTCCTCTCTCACCATGTAATCCTCTTTACAGTACACAGACCCGTTGACGTTGTAGAAGTCCTTGTTCCTCAGAGTGCGCCCTGAAAGGCCGCCAGACAAACGCAAAACACACACAGAGAGACAGGTGAGACGCAGATAGCCAACCGGTGAATGCAGCTCACAAGGTGTGTAAATATGTGTGTGTGTGTGTGTAAATTCTAAATGTCACGGCATTGGGGTTTTAAAACAGGGCCTTCATGGTGAACGCGGAGCCGTTTCGAATGCACCTGGCGTTCCTCCTTGTGGCCGTCGGGGGTACCAACTCACCGCAGGACACGCAGGTGAAGCAGCGTGTGTGGTAGAGGCTGTCCAGGGCCTGGCAGGCGTTGTCCGCTCCGTATACACCTCTGGCACACTTCACACAGGTCCCTAACCAACACAGCCAACACACAACAGGGCCCACGTCAGTCAAGACTGATCGCTCCTTTCCACGCCTTTGACAAAAGACACGGTGTTGGAGAACGCACTCTGGAATCTGACTCAGTGTCAACAGTGAAAATCCCCCACTCACTCACTCACTCACTCACTCACTCACTCACTCACTCACTCACTCACTCACACACTCACTCACACACTCACTCACTCACTCACTCACTCACTCACTCACTCACACACTCACTCACTCACACACTCACTCACTCACACACTCACTCACTCACTCACACACTCACTCACTCACACACTCACTCACTCACTCACACACTCACTCACTCACACACTCACTCACACACTCACTCACTCACTCACTCACTCACTCACTCATTCTCCCGCTAAGTCTCTGCCACGGAGTCTCTTGTCTGTTTCCCCGGCGCTAAGCTGGTTCGGCTGCTTCGAGACGGAGGAGCGGTAGAAGTGTGTGTGTGTGTGTGAGTGTCCCGAGGGCACAAATACCTGAGCAGAAAAACAGGCTGCTTCACACCGCCCCTGCACACGCCAAGGCAGGGTTACACACATGCCGCACACGCATGACTCACGCCACACACACACACACACACACACGGCTTCATTATCATGGCCCCGAGTCACATCAAAAACACACGTTAGCACGCATCCTGCCACACACACACACGGCTTCATTATCGTGGCCCCGAGTCACATCAAAAACACACGTTAGCACGCATCCTGCCACACACACACACACATGTTAGCAGTCTTGGCTTTAAGCTACTGTATGACTCATGCCAATGGTCAGAGCAGTGTTTATCGGAAACGTATAATTTGTCTGAACCAAGGGGCTGGGCTTTGTAGTTTATTGTATAGAGAACTGAGAACTTTCGGTGTGTGTGTGTGTGTGTGTACTGGTTTAATGACTTTGAACCCGTGTCTTTAATGTCTGCGTGTCAGCTATGTTAATTCTACACTGCTTTCATCCCTCTTCTTTTCCTATGCTCAATTGAACAGCCCTGGATAGGTTACTGGAAGCTTCTGTTTTTTTCCTTCCCTCTGCTTTGCTCGCCTGGTAATGCCCTGCAAGTCCCTGCAAGACCTGGAGGCATCCATCCATCCACTCTTTCATCCATCAATCTGTCTATCCATCCATTCACCCATACAGTCCTTTCATTAGAACATGAAACACTGTCCACCGCGAGGACAACAAGAAAGCTAAAGGGAAGTAGATGATCTCACCAAAGAACTCCTGGCGGCTTTCAGAAGCCTCCCTCCCCGTCCCTGGATCCTCCTGGCCTTTGATTGGTCCTCCGGCCGAGGCAGGGACCAGCGTCGCCGGCTTGGCGAGGCCTTTGATTGGAGCGTTGTGCTCCTTGAGCATCAGTCCCCCCAGCCCCCCTAGTAGCCCATCCCCTTCCAGCGCCGCGTCCCTTAGCAACAGACGAGTCAGTTCCTCCTGGTACCGGGTGCCCGGCAGGTCTGAGTAGCGAGCCCGTTCCCCGGCCAGGCCTCCCGCCTCCTCTCCCCTGACGCCGCTCCGCTGTTCGTCCCACCACTCCGGTCCGGCCCGGTAGCACGCGGACGCGGGGCTGCCCACGGCGGGCGGGTAGGAATGCCGGCTATCCTGGACCCCTTGTCCGCACATAGCCCCCGCATCCATGTAATGCATCCAGCCCTCGGCCGAGTGCGCTCCGCCGGCCCTTCCCGGCCCCGCGTACCCCGACGCCCCCAGCTGCAGGGAGGAGAACTGCTGCTGCGGCGGCCCGGCGGAGGAGGTGCTGTGGCGGGTGTCGTAGCTCAGGCTGATGCCGCTGGTTCGGTTGCTGCTGCAGCGGCTCCCCATGGGGCTCCCGCCGCCTCCTCCGCTGGCCGTGCTGGAGGCGAAGCTGGACCTGGGGCTGACCAGCACAGACTCCTGCAGGCTGAAGGAGGAGCAGGGGCTCAGGGTCGGCCCCGGGGGGTAGAAGAAGCCCCCTCCTCCTCCTCCCCCCATGTCGGAGGGCCGGTGCGGCGGGTGGGAGAGGGAGGCGGGCCTGGGGCTCTCCCAGAGCTCGCTGCCGGTGCTCAGCCGCTTGTAGAACAGCGCCTCCTGGAGAGAGAAGCGCTTGTGGCGCTCCGGCTCAGAGAGGTAGGCCGGTTCCGCCAGGGCCCCGGGGCGCGGGGCGGAGCCGTAGGCCGAAGAGGAGGAGGAGGGGTACGGCGGGGGAACGGAGAGCGGGGGAGGCTGGGAGAGGAGCTGGTGGCGTCGGACCAGCTGCTGGAGCTCCAGGGAGTAACGGCGCTGGTTCAGGGAGGCCTTGGATCCGAACGCCCCCATGAACGGGTCGCCGCACTCCCCCCCTAGGCCCGACTCCCGGCGCATCTGGATGTCCACGCCCTCGCCCAGGTAGCAGGAAGCGCGCTGTTGGGGGGAGCGGCGTCGGAGAGGCGCCAGGGTCGACGGGTGGTGCTGGTCGCCGTCAGGGGGCAGCGAGGTGGAGGTGGTCAGCTGAGACGAAGACCCTCCCATTCCCTTACTGCCTCGTCCAATCATCGGCCCGCTGGTGTCGTTGGGGGGTTGAGAGGTGAGGGAAAACTGACCGGGCCTTGAGGGCGAGGAGGAAGCAGTGTTGGGGGTTGGTGGAAGTCCACTGCTGCTGCCGCTGATGCTGGTGATGCCACTGTTGCCATTGCTGTTATTGGCATTCGCCAATTCCTTTTTTTCCTTTTTTGAACTGGCAAATTTCACACTTCCTGAATCAGTCAGTTTCAACTTTTCCAATAGCTTAGTTCCAAGTCGGTCCATGTTTTGCCTTGTGTTCGTCTGGTGCTAGTTGTTATATTTCTTGAAATTAGACAGCTACAACTATGTCATAAGTTAACGCAATAAATACACTATGAATGGAAATACACAATCATTTTCAAGTAGGCCTACATCTACAATACAGTTTGTCTACAGTAGTTGAATTGAAATGACAGGGACCAGTCTTAAAACACAAAGACAAACAGACAGATCCACCTCCCACAAAAATACAGACGAATGCCTAAGAATATGTACACAATAAATACAAAAGAGACGTTAAATAAGACGTTTAAGACATTTTAGGTTGGCTACATGACGTCCAAATCATGTGATAACTAGCCTACTGTCTTTAGAGTCATCCTGTTCTGACCGCGGAACATCCACACAGACTGATTGTGAGGGATGCAAGTTTATCCATTGACTAATTTGACTACTTTTACAGTCCTGTCTGTTTCAATACAGCAATGTTGAAAATAAATACGGAAATAAATAGAAAACTTGAGTGTAGTTACACTATCGTTGGGGATTCCGTTTGCTTTAGAGACTTGTCTACGTCGCTCCACACCTGCATCTCTCTTCAGTTGAAAAATGGTCCATTGGACTTGTAGCCGAGTGGTCAAGAGCCAATTGCGAGTTGTTTCCGCTATTTGCCCAACAAAAAATTACACTCCTCAAATTTCTCAATTACAACCTCTCTGCTCTTGTAGTTGTTCTTTTCCGTTATATTGAAAGGGCAAGATAGTCCATTGACTCCGTTATCCTTTAGACTGCGTGGGCTTTTCAGTGCAATGTGGGCAAGCTCCTTGGTAGATCGGTTTTCTCGTCGTTCTGGAGTCCAGTGTAGACAGGAAAATATGTTCTTTCTTTCAGTATAAACGGTTCCAAATGCTTTCTTTCACTTTCAAGCCTAAAACACTTTAGAGGAAGAAACGAGAAGAGATTGGGGGCGCACAAAGAAAAAACATGCAGCCTTCGACGTTTCAAGAATGTGGATATTCCTTTCATTCCCCGTTTTCAAAAGAATGTTATCTTTGCTGCAAAAACAAGCATTGAAGTTCAGAGAGAGCGGGAAGCATGCGTTCACTCACTACAAAGTGTTCATAACTGACCAAACTGAATTAACTGATAATCAAGAATAAATCCATTCTGCGAGTGTATCACACATTCAAGAACTTTGTTTCTTCCTTCCCCAATTTACTTACCTCCCCCTCTTTTCCTTTATCTGGCAGTGGTGCTGTGACTCGTTTTTCTCCAAACCGGGACACCTTCCCCACCAGCAAGCGCGGATGGATACCACCCTGCAATATTATTCGTCATTCATACGCAAACTTCTCAGTGGTTTGGGGTAAATGCTGTCCCATTTCATGCACGGCGCATTGTAATAAGACATAACTATTTACTAACTAGTATTTGAAGTTTAACAACAGGTATATGAAATCACTGCGGATAAATCATATTTAGACAAATATAGATTACTCTATTATGGATGGAGAATTTAAATGTTTTTTTCTATAGGTGCTTGAACTTTTATTGTGATGTATATAGAGCTCGTATCCAATGAAATCAGGAGCTTAGTAGCCTACCTCTGTATCTTATCTCGTGAGAGTTGGTTAACTACTGAGTTATTAGCTAGTATTATTACACAACCATATGACCTCTCAGGTGAGTTATTGTCCTGTCGTTAACAAAACCACACGTTTTCAGAATTCTAAAGTAGCCTATAGAATAACTTGCAGGAATACATACCTAATATTCCGTTTTGCTTTTCTAGTCACGTAAGAGAGAAAGTGGATTCATTGCAAGTTCGCAATACTTGCAATCGCTACAGATGCAAACTCAATGCAGCTGCACTATTTTGTTGTGCCTCCAGTCTCTGGAATGTGCGGAAGGACATTAGTTAGTAACACGACGGGGCATTTTTTCAGCGTGTGTGTGTTCTCCAAGGACGATACAAAGTAAACAATTCGCTTTTACAGGACATTTTAGACAATTTACTTCTATGCAGCTGGAGTTTTTTGTGTGGCATCACGCCGAAATGATTCGAGTCCAATTTAAACTAGTTTACTAATGTACTAGATTGGACTAGATTCTTCATTATTTTGTCTGCCCCGGAGCCCCCCTCCCTTCTGTTCCCTTGTTCCTAGTCTTTCATTGCTCTTGCGGTCCGCTAAAACGAGCGAGCTCAGCCTCTCCCTAGACTTGCACTCGCACAGTCATTTAGACGAGTGAAGACTTGTTCGTTGGTAGCAAATGAATGCTACAGTACCTGGTGCCAACCCAGAACACAAGAACAACTGTTTTTATAATGTGATACACGTGACTTATATGGCTAGTTTTCTTATTTTTATACACCCATTAGCTTACCTGTCTAAGCTGTACTTGTTTGACCCTCAACAGTGAATCATATTTACCTATTTCTTTATTTTGAATATCCGGACTGTTTCGGTAAAATCAAGGGTGTACAATTTACAAATAAGTATATTAACTATCTCAATTGTACAATTAAGATAAATAGGGTTCGTGTTTTTTTCAAATGTAATCTGACACAGGATTACTTAAAAGCCACAATGGAACAACTTTATGGCTGTAATAAACTACAGAAGTTAATTCTGGCATCTGCTCGCGTATCTCCACCGCCATCTACCGGTCAACAACAAAACTGTAAACATGGCGGCGACCATCAGGACGTTGTGTTGTACAGGTAAGGGGTTATTTGCTATAAGTAGCCGAATATAGCTACTGTTATATTACTCGTGCTTATGTCTTTCTGCTACGTAACTACTCACCAATATCTCCATCTATATTTCTGACGAGATCTCAGGTTTCAGCAAGTTCATACTAGCCAAAGCACTAGCATTAGGTTAGGCTAGCTTTGGTAGCTAGCTCTGTAGTCTAGTTAACATTACGTGGATTCAATGACATCAATAATTGTTTTTACAGTTTTTCAACACTCCAGTCGGCACTTTTCGACGACTTGTGGTGTCCGAGGAGGGCTTAAATGGAGATTAGAGTAAGTACTAAACACTTGGGGTGAACGGTTTAGTATTTAGCTAGACTGTACACAGTAATCGATGTGTTTTTTTTATTGCAATTGTTGTCACCTTCAGGCATGGTTTAGCCCGTAGTGGATCCGAGTACGGCCCTCTAACAGATCTACCTGACTGGTCCTTTGCTGGTAAATCTACAGACTAATAGTGTTTGTGCTTGGGATTGTTCAGTACAAGTTTGTCTTGTGTATTGTTGCGCATGAATGTGACTCATGATCCCAGCCTGTGTTCACCTATCCAGATGGCCGCCCTGCACCTCCAATGAAAGGACAGTTGAGGAGAAAAGATGAGAGAGAAGCACTGACAGTTAGTTTGTACCTGTCATTTTTTTTTTGTATTTATTAAGACTTTATTGCCTTCTTATCCTTTAATCACTCTTTTTTGTCTTCAGAGACGTATTGTGGCCCTAGAAACAGAGATTGATAAAGGGATGGACCAGTGGGGACACAAGCAACAATTGGCCAAAGAGATGGAGATGCAGAAGAATTCCCTCCTGCTCAAACGTAAAGGAAACTCATTATTGAAGAAGAAAAAATAAAGAGTTATTGGTGATTTAAAAAAAAAGAAATCGTATTTTCTGCGTATTGTACTTTATGGTACCACTAGAGAGCAGCGTTTTACCAGTTAATGTTGTCAGTAAGTCAGGTTCAGCCACCATTTTGTCTCATGCTGCTTCAGGAATCAGGAAGGGTTTTAGAAGGTTATTCTATTTGGGCCAAGTGAGGCAAAAGAGAGGGGGTTCCAAGACAGAAAAGTAATGATTGAAAGGTTATTTCGTGTATTTTATCAAAATTCCCGCAAAGTCATTTTAACTGTAATGACCAGACAGCCTCTTGGAAGTTCAATGGATGTGAGAAAAAGTTTTAATTTGTATGTCATAAGTCCAATTATTGTAGTGTGATTTATACCACACACACACACACACACACACTGAATTTGTGTGCAGAGAAAGCCACTTCAGACCTGCTGTCTGGAAAGATGATTAGGATGATCCTGTTGTGACAATTGCAGCGTCGAGCATGTCTGAGACGTTTTCTGCAAGTGTGGGTCGGGCCAAGCCACCACTGTCCTTCCCTTAGTCCTTTTGATCTGAGCACCTCATGTAATACTTCATTTAAGTGAGTGTTAGGCTCACAGTTCACGAGTGGCTTCAATAAAACAATCCACATTTGAGCTCAAAAGGTATGGGTCAACTTTTTATTAATAGTGGTAATAGTAATTATGTGTGACTGACTTTTACCAGCAGCTTATCTACCAAGTGAGGTAAGGTTGTTTCTCTCTCCTCTCTCTCCTTTTATTTCTTTCATCCTTTTCTAGCTTTCCCTCTCTCTTGCCGATCTCAGCAAAGCCCCACTGTAATTACAGAAGGTCTGCTTGCCGCTGAGTTGCAGATTCTTTTCGATGGAGACTTCCCCCCTCTCTCTTTTCATGGGAGTCTGGGCCAGACTGGACCAGAGGCTTGAAGTCAAATGTTAGCTTTGTCAAACACCAAACTCAATTTTAACATGTGTTTATATGGGTCGCTTTGTGAGAGAATCAGACAGCTTGAAACAATTAAATTGCAAGGGAGATATAAAAAACCTTGGAACAGTGGCTTTCAATATCACACACCTCATAGTGCATAACCTTGACACGCAATCAAAATGTATTTATATTGTATATTTAGAATGTATTTTTTTGTAACTTTGTTTATTGAGTCATACAATAAATGAGTTTATTGAGTCATACAATAAACAAAGGACATACAATTGCATCATCAGAGCATTTCTAAAAAGTTCGAAAGCATCCATTCCCTTTTATGAAAATAAGACTGGAGCTATTATTATCTTGAGACTCAGGAAGGTCACCTTCCCTTTGTGTTCAGCCTTTCCTTCATTCACACACTGCATCCTCACTGTAGGTCTTAAGCATTTCTCCTAAAGTCCCCTCCTCTCCCCTAGCTCCTGAGCCCCTCCCCCCCCTTCTTCTCCTTGTGTTGTTTTGGTTTTGTGAAATGAGAACCAGATGTTGCTTATTGTACAGAAGTCATTGAAGGAGAGACGGGGAGACGGGGGGGAGTGGGTGAGGTCAGTGTGTCAGCATACGCACTGAGGTACGAAGAAGTAAAGGATGAAAAGCCCAAGGATAGAGGAGGAGATGGAAGGGTTTGTCATTCTCTCTGATGTGGCAGCATTTCAGCTGAGTTGATACTGTAGACCCACAGGCCAGAGCTGAAGCAGGGTTGTTTCCTGCTGAATGTAACTGGGTTTGGGTTAAGGGGTTGGGCTGTGTTTGGGGTTGAGGGGGTGGGGGGTGGGGCTGGAGGGGTGTCGAGGGTCTGATTCAGCAAGTCCTCTGGATTGCCACATCCTGGCCAGGGTTTTCCTGTGTTTTCAGAGGCATCAGGGACATTTGTGTTACACTTTAACTACTTTTGCTTTATAAACAAGCTGTATTCCATCATATTCTTCCTACCATATGTCTGTCTCTTAGCCTCACTTTCTCTGTCTCTCAATATCGTCTCTATTCGTTTATAAAAAAGGGATAAACAGACATTTAGTGTGGTGTCTTGTACAATCTGTCTTTTCCCCCCTGTTTTTTTCTCTGTAACAAGAGAGACAGAGAACAAGAGACAGCAATATGGTATATGTGTGTGTACAATGTGTGTGTTAATTACAGTAATCTCGAGCTACAGTAGAATGTGCAATAATGTAGGTTACCCACACCCACACACTATGGTTCAATTGCAAGCAGCTGTCTTGGCCACTTCCTGCCTGGCGTGCTGACTGGCTCTGGACCGGGCCGCCCATACAGACCCAGCCCAAACACAAACACAGCAGACAGAGAAAGAAAGGGTGAGCAAGAAAGAAAGAAAGTTTTGAAGAAATATTTGGCACCAATATGGCTGCCATTTCTCTCTCTCTTTGTCCTCCTCCATCTTTGACCGGCTTCACTCTCGTGCAGATGGACACGGTCAGCTGAGGCATCCCAGTGTATTCACTGGGCTCCATGTGTTCATACCTCTTTTCCTTCTCTTCTTTTTCTGTCTTCATTCTTTGCTGAAATGGAAACTGGGATGGAGAGTGATTAATAGGGAGACGTTGTCATGCTGCCTTTATAAAAGATGCACTGAGACCAATCGCAATACCAGGTGACACAGGGATGGAGAGAGAGAGAGAGGGAGCGTGGGCCAGGAAAGGAGATGAACAGATGTGGGGATAGAGAGAAAGTAAATGGAAATACTCAAAGGAAATGTATACTGTCTCATACAAGTGAAGCAAAGAGTTTGGCAGAAATGGAAGGGCTAAATATCACTCTAGACCTGCAAAACGAACTACAAAACTAATTCAAAGATTGGTGTTATATAATTGGGTAAATGTATAATAACGTATTGCCACTAACAAGAGATGTTAAAGTCAGATTTCAACTCATGCTTTGTTCAGTTTTTACTTGTGGCTCAGTAAGAGGAGGGCATTCGAGTAGTTAAAGGATGTTGAGCGAGGATGGGGGGGACTGGGACGAGAGGAAGGAGCAGGGAGAGAGAGAAAACAGACCAGAGATACTTGTGGTGAAGGGAGGAGTGGTTTGAGTTAGAGACCTCGTAAAAAGAACAATTTTGCAGTGGGTGAGGAAATAAGGGTGAGGGGAGAGTGGGAGGAAGGGTTGTGGTAAGTTTAGGCTTCTTCTTTTTTGTCAGGAAACTAAAAAAAATATATATTTAAAATCATTGCAACTTTACTGGACACTTATCCACTTTGTTTTTCTCTCTCTCTCTCTCTCTCTCTCACACACACACACACACACACACACACACACACACACAGTGTCCTTCTGGTCTTGATGGCAGCTCAGATGTTTCCAGAGTTCCAGATGGAGTTAACAGAACCCAGTTGGAACCCTGCTCTCAGAAGAACGTGATCATTCCGTAATTCTTTCCACCTCTTTCCTGGACCCATGACTGCAGCCATAATCCCAAACAACCATCTCTCCTCCCCTTCAACTCCCTTATTTTCCACTCTCTCTGCATCCTTCCATTTTACTCAAGAGTTCATGGTCAGTCAACAATGAATTGTTGAAATTACCATGATCATATCATAGAATGTACAAATCCACGTGTTTTTGTCTCTGTCTTTACATTCCACATCTTTAGTGACTGATTGGTAACCGTAAAACTAAAGAGTATGAAACATTTTAGAAAATATGTTTATTCCATTTTATTTAATGAAATACAAAAAGTGAAAAACAGGCAAAACAATCAAATTCCCTTTTATTGATATTATGATTATTATAAATATAATTACCATTATCATTGTTATCACTAAACCAATTCCACTTCTTTTTTTACTTGCGTAAGACAAGAAAACACTGAGCACCATCAAAAATCATTCATAAATAGTATTGTTTGATTGTGTTCGATATGTCAAACAATATGGAGAATAGAAACGGCTGTTTATCAAAAAGTAACCCCTCTCTGTGCAGACCAATTTCACCACACACTGACTGAACGCCGATGGCGGCCATTTTGTTAGTTGCCAAGCGATGCCTCTGCCCAGCAGGGCTCTGTATGACAATGCGTAATAATATAATTCACAACTACACTTAGGACAACAATAATAACAACAACCATAGTCATAATAAAAACAACAACAACATTGATAACGACGATAATGAAACATTACAAAAACAAAACACGATAAGACAACTGTGTTTTGGTTGAAAAAATTGTACCAGGAAATCAAACATTTGGACAAGCAGCTCTGCTCTTACCATTTAATTAACTGTCTTGGTCTGACAGTTGGAAGATAATTTCATCCTTCCAACCACTACTCCGATTGCTCGTTTTAAGACGAGACCTCACACCAAGGGCCTGAGAGATGAAAGACGCGTGGTGAGCTGTGTACAGAGAAACTCACTAAGGAGGATAACAGCCCTTTTTTTTAAGGATATTAGACTATATGTCACCGGCGGCCATCTTGATTGTGACCTGTGCCCGTCTTACTGTAACCCTGGACAACAGGTTGTATGACTGTCTACGCAACCCCATCACACCCCTAACCGTAATCTGACGGAGCTCTACTGATGTACCACACTTTTGCTAAGGGTTACGGGCTCCATGGAGACAAAGTCGTCTCAGGGGCAGAAGGGCGAGAACAAAGGGGGGAAAGAGAGATATGCGTTGGAGGAGGAACAAAAAGGAATCAAAGTTCTAATCAGACAGCAGTTCAGCTGGAGTCGTCAAGTACAGGGGGTGAGTTAGCGGAGGAAGGAGGAGAAAGGAGGAAGGGAGGGAAGGAAGGAGCCATTTTGGTGGATTTATTGTTTGTGTGTGTGTTTGCGTAGAGGGGATCTGTTCCATCAGTCAGAACACAGAGCAGTACATGTAAAAAGCTAACATACTAAATACACATGAGTCTTTCCTGATTCAGTCTCTTGTCATCCTGTTCTCTCTCTCTCACTCTCCTGGTGGCAGCTACACCCAGCCACCACAACTCCAACTTCAAGCACCCTTTCTGTCTCCTTCTCCATTTCTCCCATCTTTCCTCCCTCCCTCGCTCCCTCCCTCCTTCCTTTTCGCTCTTCATTAAGTGCTCTCTACCTCCCTCTGTGTCCATCTGTCTGTGAGTGCGTCTGCTAGACCCCTACACCTTGTCCAGTAGGGATCTCTGGCAGTACAGGAGGCGTCTCGGTGTGCCGTACTTCCTGAAGAACAACAACGCCCCCAGAGTGAGGACCACGAACACCAATAGGAGCAGAGGGATCACCACAGCCGCTGCGGCGGCCCCGCCCTCTTCTTCCTCCACTTCGATGATGATCACTTCCCCGTCTCTGCCCATAGGCTCCTCCCCCTCGCAGCCCATCCATTCGCTGAGGACAGATTTGGGGTAGCCGGACTCCACCTTCACGTATTGGTTGTTGAACTTCCAGTATTTGTTGGCTTTGTAGAAGTAGGTGTAGGCTGGGGTGGGGTGGAGGGATTAGGAGGCGGAGGGATGGACAGAGAAGGTTAGAGTCAGTCAAATATGTTGTAATAATATGTGGGGCATTTGCTAGAGTTATGGCATGTGTCTGGATATGTTAAGGTCACGCTCTCTCCTTCACACACACACACACACACACACACACTTACACCCATCTTCGCTCATGATGGCAGCCTTGATGTTATCCGGAGCACCCTTCCACACACTGATGGGTTTGGGGTACTCGGCGTCCACGGTGCGAGTTTTCTCGTCGAAGCGGTAGTACCTGGCGGACCAAACCAAGACGTCAGTCCAGGGGAAGGCCACTGGAGGCTGGTACATCGGTATCTAGTACATCTACGTATCTGGTACATCGGTATCTAGTACATCTGTATCTATGTATCTAGTACATCTATATCTACGTACCTGGTACATCAGTATCTAGTACATCTATATCTACGTATCTGGTACATCAGTATCTAGTACATATATATCTACGTACCTGGTACATCAGTATCTAGTACATCTATATCTACGTATCTGGTACATCAGTATCTAGTACATATATATCTACGTACCTGGTTCATCAGTATCTAGTACATCTATATCTACGTATCTGGTACATCAGTATCCAGTACTTCTGTATTGACTACTTGTGTATGTGACTTGTAAAGATCACCTACACACACACACACACACACACAAACAAACACACACACACACACAAATACACACGCAGCCGTACTTTGTTCCTCTGAAGAAGTAGGTTTGTCCCGTGGGCGTGTAGAAGAGAGCAGCGTCCAGTCTGTCTTTGGGCAGCCCAGTACCAAGCTCCTTCAGACTCTTAGGAGAGTCCTTCTCCATGGCCGACTCACTAAACACCCAGTACTTATCACCTGGAGAGAGGTCAGATGAATAAAATGGCAAAGCCAGAGAGAGATATTAAGATGTATAACAGACCAAAATCCGGCCACATACTGGTCCACCAGCTAGTTGTATCGGTCAGAATGTCGTTTGAGACGTACCCTTGAAGAAGACAAATTTCCCATCATCCCTCTCGTAGGCAGCGTTGATGTTGGAGGGCAGTCCCTTCCAGAAGTGTCCAATGGGCATGGGGTAACCCTGCAGCACTTTGTTATTCCGCACACGCCACAGCCACTTATCCTGAGTAAACACACACACACACACACGGTGTCAGGGCATCCACTCTGTAAATGTGTATGTGACCTTGTGTTCGTATTGTGTGTACACTACTGACTCATGTCTTTACCTTGAAGACAAACATCTCTCCCCTGAGGATTGCGATGGTATCAAAGTGGCCCTCACAGATGTCTGGGCCTTGGGTGGGCGTGTCGGGTTTGGAGGGCCTGGTGGGTCGGGGGGGAGGCGGGGGAGCCCCAGACTTTGTCCCTGGGGGAGAGAGAGAGAGAGACACCACATGTTGTTATGGAAACCGTCAATCACATGATCACGTTTTGGATCCGTCATTGCCATCACAGCATCTGTGGCTTTAGGAAAACACAAACAAGATCTGCGTTGGTGAAACTCTGAGAGGCACACTAGGCGCATTCTGCGGTTCCTGTACTCCCATTGTTGGGGGGTGGTGTTGTCACCACATTCTAGGGACATAGCCACAACATCGCAGTGAGGTTGCTATGGCAGTCAGTGTCACTGCCAGACAGTCTGAGGACGCTGATTGTGTGTTTACAAGGACGATGCTACATGATTGGAGAGGGAGGAGCAGAGAGAGAGAGAGACAGAGACAGAGACAGAGAGACAAAGAGAGAGAGAGACAAAGAGAGAGAGAGAGAGAGAGAGAGAGAGAGAGACAGAGACCCACCATAGATGGCCTGGATCCCTCTGCGGTCATCGTCTGGTAGCTGGAAGTTCTCCGTTTCCATCCACTGGTAGAAAGGCGCCATGATGGCCGAGGGGTTGTTAGAATGTTCCAGGCCGAGGGCGTGGCCCAGCTCATGGACTGCCACCAGGAACACATCATTACCTAGAGAGAAGGGGGTGGAGAGGAGAGGAGAGAGGAGAGAGTGAGAAGGAGAGAGGAAGGTTCCAAAGGGTTTACAAGGTGACTTACACTCAGGTCTAGACACACCCTTTGGGTACTTTCTAAGTCAGACTACAGAATTACAGCTTGCAAACATCCCAGGAAAAACACCTGAAAACATTCAGCCTTCTCTTCTCCTCTTCATTTCCATATATACCTCACTCCTCTCCTTTTCTGTATCTCTTTCACCCCCCCTCTTTACTTCTCGTCCCCGCTCCCTCCCCCCTTCTCTTACCCCCTTGGTCGACAGGGCCGGTGGTCCACGGCTCCGCCAGGTCGAAGTGCGTGTCGCCCCCTATGCCCGGGCCCGGGAAATACGCGTGCGCTAGGAAGCCGCCCTCGCCGTCGAAGGGGGTGCTGTCGCCGTGGAAACCCTCGGCGAAAGAGAGCATGATGTCTGCGAACTTGTCGACCTTGTCCCTGATGTGGCTGTAGGGGATCTCCCTGAAGGTCAGAGGGATGACGCTCTCCCACACCTTGAAGGCCCTGCGGATGGCCTTGAAAGTGGCCTGCTCGCCCACCTTGGGGGAGTAGTTCTGTATGCTGGGGGGAGGGGGGGGGGCGTGGGAGAGATGGAGGCGGATGTTACAATGTGGTTTGGGTTCCGTGCCATTTTGGCTCACCTGTTTTTGATTCATGCACCTATTGCTAAAGACAACTCAGAACTTAAAGTTAAAGGAAGTCCATCTATGTTTCGTTTATTTGAGCTAGGTTAGGATAGGCTCATAGGCTAGTTTCTGTAAAGAAAAGTAAAATTAGGTTAAGCAAGGGTAGGTTAGTTTAAATAAACATAGGTTAGGTGAGAATAGGTTTAGGCTAAGCTACATTAGGCTAGGTTAGGCGTTGTGGTCTGACCTGAAGGTGACCTCGTTCTTTTCCCACTTCAGCCCCTGGACGACGTAGCGCTTCCTCCTCAGGTTGCTCTTCAGCTCCGGTCCAAACTTGTCTGGAACGCCGCAGCGTGGCCGACTCATCGCCCTGGCAACAGCACAAAGGGAAGGGGGGGGGTTGTCAAAAACGGACTCTCTAAAACAGATACGTTTCTTGTTACTTCAAGTCAAGTTTTTTTTCTAGGTACACCACAAGCTTTCCTTTCAGTCTCAATATATTTCGAGACTAGTTAGAGTGTCTAGTTGGTACAGGAACTCTGAGACTGGCTACTCACTGTAGAGTGTTTGTGTCTATGGACCCGGTGACAGTGAGGCCATAGAAGCGCTGCATGGCAGAGATGGCCGTGATGATAGACTTTGGGGAGCGGATGGCTTGAGCCCGAACGTCCCCCGGAGGCAGGTAGCCATACTGCTGCAACCACGCCTGGAGGAGGGGGGCGGAGACAGGTGACAGGGTTTAAGTACTGAGACCTAACAGACACACAAGACCAAACACATTCTCATACACATGCAGAGTCACATCAAATCTGTGTCCGTCTCCCTGTTGCCTGTTCCTGTGTGGACTTCCCCACATGAATCAAACATACATCAATAACAGATGGCCGACCCCAGGCTTAGCTAGTCAATGGTTTACCATACAGTCTACTCTGATAGAGGAGGAATGTAGAAGTAAACAGGACTTGTGTCTTCCTGTTGTAAGTGGGTAGGTTTATACTACTTGCTGCTTACTGCTTGCTTGTTTGAATGTGTTTGTGTGGTGCGTAAGAATAAGACAGTGAGAGAGGGAAAGGAAAATTCAAAGAGTATGTGTGTGTGCGTGTGTGTGTGTGTGTGTGCGCGTGTGCATGTGTGCGCGTGTGCGTGTGTGCGTGTGTGCGTGTGTGTGCGTGTGCATGTGTGTGTGTGTGTGTGTGTGGACATGAGGGAGGGAGGCGTGGGAGGAGGAAACTTAGTCTACAGTATTTGCTTAAATTGATGCTCAGTTGACTTTGAACCAAAGCTGTGTTTTCCCCCGGAACACAAACACCCTCCCTTACAACAGCAAACCCACAGAGCCCTGGAAGAAAGGGAGACAGAGGGAGAGAGACATAGGGAGAGAGACTGAGGGAGAGAAACTGAACAAACACACAAAGCCCTGCAAGAAAGAGAGACAGAGGGAGAGAGACAGAGGGAGAGAGATATAGGGAGAGAGAGAGGGATAAAGACATAGGGAGAGAGAAAGACATAGGGAAAGAGGGAGAGAGAGACATAAGGAGAGAGGGAGCGAGAGAGAGCGAGAGAGAGAGGGATAGAGACTGAGAGAGAGAGAGAGAGAGAGAGAGAGAGAGAGAGAGAGAGAGACAAAGAGAGAGAGACAAAGAGAGAGAGACAAAGAGAGAGAGACAAAGAGAGACATAGGGAGAGAGAGAGACATAGGGAGAGAGACCGAATCATGAAAATCATTTTCTTACTGTGAGGGTTTTGGCTACATAGCTTTTTGAATACACCCTCAGAACAGGCCATTCCCTGCAAGCAGTTGTGCTTAACTTGGGGGCATAAAAGAAAACTCTTAAAACTTTGTTGTGGGGTCGTAAGTAGAGATGAAAGCAGAGCTCAAAGCCAAATAAAGCAAGGGATCTAGTTTAAGATGATGTCATGTAAGTTGTGACGACCCACAACTGTGTATTCCATGTGAGGAATATTACCCAAAACAGTATCTTCCAAAACACAGAAATATACTCTTGAGCAATATTTCGGAGTATTTCAGTAATACCCTGCGGCCCCCCTCTTTCTAGTCTGATGGATAAATACTGCTGGATCTAAAATTGTAGCAGTTGGCTCCACTCCAGACTGTAATATAACTGTTGTAGACACGAGCGATTGCCAGGCTAAGCTTGTTTGACAATTTGCTAATTTAGTTGGTTTCCTGGATCACAATTTTTTTATCCCCTAATCTATGTGTGTGTGTATGTGTGTGTGTGTGTGTACTCCTCAAGACAGACAGCCATAGTGTCTCCATTTTTACCACAAATAAAGTCAGTGTAATTACACAGCATTCCATTATAATCTTCCCATCCCAAACCTCTGTTCTTTCGCCATTGTTCCTTCTCTATTCACCCCTCAATCCCTCCTGTCTAAAGCCCAGGTATCCATGTATCCAGGTATCCATGTATCCATGTATCCAGGTATCCATGTTTCCAGTTATCCAGGTATCCAGGTATCCAGGTATCCATGTTTCCAGTTATCCAGGTATCCATGTATCCAGGTATCCAGGTATCCAGGTATCCAGGTATCCATGTATCCAGGTATCCAGGTATCCAGGTATCCAGGTATCCCCCTTCTAGAGACACCCTCTTGCTACGCGTGAGTGGGAATTTGGTTTTCATGCCTCACATACATTTAGTGTGTAGTAGAAGATCATTCACGGTGTTAGGGCATATTTGGATTAAAAGAGCGAGTGAAAGAGAGGAGTGTAAAAGTGAAATACACACTGACGTGTAGCTAGCTCCTGGGTACAGGTATTGCCATATATACAGAAGGACACAAGAGAGCAGTGAGGGGAATAGAACGAGGGTCTGTTATGAGAGGTAACCCTCTCTCTTTTCCTGCTCTTCCTCTCTCTCTCCCCCCCCTCTCTCCCCCCTTCCCCCTCTCCTTAACACATGGGTTAGGGTTGACCCTCATATTAAACCCCATATTTCTTTGTCTGTCTCTGTTTACTTCTCCTCACATCTCACTTAACCCTGTTTGGCCCCCACTCCCTCCCTCCCTCTCTCACTCCCTTTCCCACTCCTTCACTTCCCACTCCCACTCCACTCCACTCCTCCCTCCTTCCATCCCTCTCTCTGGACTTGCTTCTCTGACTGCTCCTAGTGTGTGCAGTGGCTCCACTGTGGTGACCAGTCTGGCTCTGTAAAAACACTCTCCGCTCCGACGGACGAAAAGCCCCCCCCCCCCCCTCGTCCCCCCACAACCATCAAGACCTCTCCTCTCTCCACCCAGGGGCCTCCCATCATCCCTGCAACCATGCCAGCAATCCCAGCATGCCCCTCGCCTCTGGAACTCCCACAACTCCCAGTCAAAGGTTCTATTTAGTTCTGGTTCTACATGGCGTATATTGTCGTCAGGGCCTTGAGGTAACCTAGCTGCAAATCCATGTGTGGTCACAGGACTAAGTCCATGTGGAGGCAGTTTTTTTGTAAACAGAAGCACAGGCCTGGGCAGTGTGGCTAGGATGACGTGCAGTCTGAAGAGATGCATTAAGACAAGAGGCAGACAGTACTACTGTTTCATCCTTTATGTACTAGATTTAGGAGAACAAATATCTACAATTAACCTTTTTTTACTGTTTTTCTTCTCCTGGCTGGAACACATCCCTTTTTCTCTTGATTCAGGAAGTAGATGACAAGTGAGAGAGAGAGACAGACAGAGATGACTCAAGTAACACAGCCCTCCAATCACAGGGCAGTGCGGTGGCACTGCTGTACATTCTCATGTGACACTGAGCCGCTCGCATCACAAGAAGGTGTCTCCGTGGCATCGCTATACATGAAGTGTGGAGTCACGACAGCGTGGACCTGTGCCAAACAAGCAACAGCCCTGACACTGCTTGTAACAACAGGTCTACATTGACAAAGTGCTTGGTTAGTATCAGGCCTTCATCTCAGGCTCCACTGCTCAACCATGCATGCAGTCAGTGGCCTACACAGACAACCGCACTGCTCCACATGGGAAGGAATCCTGCAATCTCTGCCAAGTGTTTAAGACACTGCAGATAAGTGGCGTTCAAAGAACCTTCTCAGTCTTTTGTAAAAGATCGGTCTTTTATAGTTGATCTGGTATGCTTCAGTCTGACAGCTCAAAGGGGACCTTTTCTGGGTTTTCGCCTTAAAAAAAAAAAGAGTTCGATTGAAAACAGTGAGAGGGTGAAGAAAAGGTTGAAAGAAACGGAAGGAACCGCAAGACAGAAAAACACGTGAAAAGTGAGAAAAAGCGGGGTGAAAGACATTAAAACGAGAGCGGTAGAAAGAAGGGAACGCCGGGAGAGAAGTCAACTGAATTTTAAATTGAGGGAGACAGACAGACTGACTCAGTCGTTCCCCTCGGCCCGTGCCAACGGAAAAAACGCAGCATTCTGATCGTGAGCGAGCGACTGGGTTTGAGGTTCTCAGTGCCTGCCTCGCGTGGCGGCGCCTCTGACCCAGTTCCTCTCAGACCAGCACCGCGCCGGCCTAGCAGGGGAGACGCCTGCCTTCAGACACAACCATCGCATCTCTTTATAGAGAATAGCTTCATGTGGAGGGTTCCCTCTGAGCAAAACACAGGGACACGGTTGGAAGCACCAGAAATACTGCCCTCACTAACGTCAGAAGTAGCCAGGTAGGCCCTCTGCAAGTTGAATTCAGTTGCTCTGCACGGCACAGTCGAAAGTCTCGATCTGATGCTTGTCATCAAGGGCTAAAGGTCTCAGGGCCAGCTGTGTGGGATCAGATAAACACCCAATTCTCCTCAGAAGTCCATCAGTTTCCCATTTAGCAGATAGACAGACGATTATTCATCTGGACATTTCCACAGCACGCACTCGACCTTCTCCCAGAGCTCTCCACATGCTTCAAGGGTACAACAACAACCAGAGTTCTCCAGGCATGGTGAACCTGACCCATATGGGCTCCTAAACCCTCCACGATCTCTTCCTCTGATCACCCAACACAGGGCTCCAGCTGGACGGTGTTATCCTGCTTCTCAAACATCAAGGTCTTCAAACCAAAGATGGTCGAAAAAAAAAAAACAGTAGTTTTCATTATTGCCAGGGTCTCTGAAAACTGTGTACGTTTGGTGTAGGTCTATAATGGTCATACTCATACAAGGTCAGTATGTAATGGTGTGTTTGTGCGACAGTATAAAAGCTCCATACAAAGTCAACAACAGGAACGACACTGAATCATTTTCTGGCACACATGCCAGTATTTCCCAACATGGCTGCAAACACTGGTGCTGTATGTAGAAACGTGCTCAAATCCATCAAGCATCTCCTTCAAGTTAACTATCTGGTTCCACGGTACAGTGTGACTATCAAACACTGCTTTACCTAAAAACCACCCCCCCACCCCCCCCTCTGTTTCACTGTGCTATAGAACCTCATTAGGTGTCTTTGTGGGGGGGGGGCAGTCTAACTGACAGTGTCTGGACTGACTCAAACACCGGCTGTTTGTGGTCACTGACTCAGAATGGTCTGACTGTCTCTCTGCTTCCTGTCTCCAAAGTCCGAGTCTCCATACTGTATACTTTAACTGAGATGAGAAGTGAAATAACCTTTACTGAAAAGGACAAAAAGGGGAAATACATGACAACTATCATAGGGAATATGAAAATGACCTAACAAGAGCCTGATGTCTGGAAATACGTCAATACCAACGGGTGACTGTATTGCACCATCCAACAAGGAACGAACCCCCCTCTGCAGTCAGACAGTCTCTGACCTGTAGATCAGGCCACTGCATGACTACTGGCCATGTGTACTGCTCACGGGTTTAAGTGGGGAGTTGTGATCTGAAATACGTAGACAATAGTTGTAAAATCACAGAAGAGGCGCCAGCCAGCCATGGACTTAAGCATTTGGAGGTGGCAAAATAAGCTTCTTCAGGTCGGAACTTTAATGCATTCTCAGTTTCAACACGCGAAGCCTCTGGCCCAAACTGATCCTTTATGTCCAGTATGCTGAAACACAAAACAACTTCCTTCCCCGCCTGCCTCCCTCCCTTTCTCTCTGTCTCTCCCTGTCTCTCTCTCTCTCTTTCTCCCTCCCTCTCTCTGTCTCTCTCTCTCTGTCTTTCTACACAGGACAGATGAAAATCATTACACTTCCCCAACCCCCCCTTCCCCTGCCTTCCATATCCTCACCTCCCCCAGTTAGTCTGAACAAAGCAGCTGAGTTGAGTTTTCAAACATGTGTAATGTCCCCCATCCTACCCTATTCCAGACCACAATATTAGTCATGACATTTTTCTAACTACACTCCTGTCTCTTTGTTCCTAGGCTTTTGATGAGATGGTTTCTGGTTTGACCCACTGATGTAGTTGACTGTCAACGCTATGAACAATTTATCACACACAAAAGAAGAGACATATAAAACAGTGCATGTTACTGTATGACTGACATTACGGACTGGATTACTAAAATATATAGATTTCTTAAGTGCCCCTTATACATTTAGATTAGAGGGTTTGTAGAAATTACACAAATCCATTTGTGTAAAATGGATAGATGTACAACGGTAACACCACATTGTTATTTGCAAATAATTTTCTTCCAATCACTTGGTCATAACATTAATGTAAATGTAAAATGTTTGATTGGGGGAATAAGACCTGCAGTATATAATTAAATCCAATAATTATTTCTTACCTCAGCTCTGATTTCTTTTTCCGATGAGACAGCACCAAAAAATAGATAGCAGGCCAGCGATAGAAGCTGGATCAACTTTTCAAGCCGGGGTAACATTCCTCAATCTTAAAATTAACCACAGAAACACTACAAAAGTATTATTGTGGCTTGATCCAGTCGTTCTGGTCACAACATTCAAGAAAAATGCAGTTAATCCTTTAGGATACTATAAAACGCAAAATAGTTTGCTTGGAACTTTGGTATTTGTCCTCAGTGGCTCTTTCTGCAGTTTCTTTTATGCGCAACAAATCCTTTGTGATAGCCTGCAACACAAATAAACAGGGGCTCAATCTGCAGTGTTCATTTGTTCAATGTTCAAAATCCGTTAAATCTCAGATCATATTTCTCATTTGTCACCTCGAGCGCTTCCCTGTCTTCACTATTTTGACATCAGTAGGCTATCTTGTGGACGTGGTCAATCTTCAGCGCTAGTGTAGTGGAGTTGGCTGGAGAGTAGGCGAGGCAAAAATAAGTTTTTAAGTTCCACCCTCCACCAGATGTGACGCCTGTCTTTCAGAACAGATGTGTCTATCTAAGCATTACGTTATTTAAATAAATTCCTTGACAAATAACTAGACAATTATGGACAGAGTCTGAGAATGTTTTTTCGACTAAGTTCTAGACTACTTTAGGAAAGATTGTCCTTGGGACTCAATGAGAGATTGTAAGAGCTCAGTCACATTAGTGGCCATGCTTATTAATAACAATTAAACACATGAATTCCAAGAACGAAAATGAAGGTTACGTTATCATGTGCAAGGTTTCCCGAAGCCTTTAGGTTTCAAGCATGTCAAGTGGTCCACTTGATCAACGACCAGGTTCAGCAATTTTTTGGTGATAAGCCTACTCAGAACCTTTGCTGACACCTGGCGGTTAATGCTCAAAGTACACCTTCAACTTCCCGGTAACGTGAATAAGACATTGAAAATCTAAGCAACGTTACGTCAAGCGAGAGGGAAATCCTCCAAAATTCTGAATGAACAAAATCAAACTTTTCGAGGATGAAGCAGAGATGTATAATATAGCCAAAGAGTTAGCAAAGTGACAAGCTTCATAGTTTCACAGTTTGTCCTACCCCTTTCCTGTCATTCGGTAAACAATACGGAAGTCACACTGAAGTCTGATGTCAACAAAAATACGGCAGAAGGGTAGGCTTTCAATGTCGTATTTTAATCATGTCCAGTTCCATTTGTGATTGTGTATTTTTGTTTACAGCTCAGTTCTTAGACTAATGATTACATTCATTTCGAATGTCACGGTCGGGAAAACGTGACGGACGAAAAGAGTGAGCTCAGTTAGCTACAGCAGTAGCCAGCTAGCTACTAGCGTTACTAGCTAGATAGCTACATATTGAAAGTTTGCGGGGGCGATGGTCGGAACGAAAGGCCTAGTATTAACAAGAAGTAAAAAAGATTAGAGCGGCTAGCTAAAGTACTTTGTCTAGATCCTTCGTGTTTCAGTATTTAGCTGGTGGTAAAGCGAAGCGAACGGTAAAAGCAGAAGCTGTAAGAACGGTATCCGTAACAATCACAATGTGTTCTTTCTCGTATTCAGACAACTCCAACCGTTGAGACGGATTGTTGTTGAATTTCATAATTCCTACTGTAGTATAATAGGCTACAACCGTCGTGCAAAACGTTGTTATTGTATGTTGTGGACTGTATTGTCAACTATTTCTGTTTATTTCCCCCTAGGTTAAGTCTTCCTGATCAGTACCACGATGGCACCGTTCTTCAGTGTCAACTTAGCGATGTAGACCAAGGAGTCTTTTTTCCCTACGCTGTTTTAATTTCTTTTACATTTTATTTTCATGAGCCCTCACTTTTTAAAGGACAACCGTCATCAGAATGACTATCTCATACAATATTTGCGTGTTCTACCTTTTGTTCATAACAGGTCAGTAAATGTCCAACAAGCATTACAACCCTTTGCATTGAAAATGTGTTCAATTTGAGAAACCCACTATTTCGTTTACATCCCATTGACATGCCAGTGTTTTGGTGACACAACTAGCTATGGGGAAGCAGTTAGGGGTCAGTCACGTGTCTAAGGGAATATTTTGTACAAAGTGAGGGTTCTGATGAGGGACCCTTGTTACATTTGCAGCTTGTAATGTTTTTTCCCCCTTCTTCCCATGGACTTACAGCCTACTGCAGTCTGGAACTGACCACGAGTTCAGGTGAGATGAGATGTATCTTTACTGGTTAAAGTAGGAGGGGTGTGGGGAGGTGGGGGGTGAGTCTTCACTTCCTACTTTCAGACACATCCTTCTACCAAATAGGCTTATGAAGTTATGTTGTACTGTTTTTAGTTCCCTATGTTAAAGTCAGGGTGGGGTTGTGTACCTGTACCATTCCAATCTAACAGTGTCATTACATAACATGCTCCTTGGCTTTAGAACAGAAGAAAACCCTTAGGAACCTTAGGAACCCAGTGAAACATTCCATTCTATTCTTCCTTCCGCGTTCTAGCTCGCTGTGGACGCTCTCCCATCGTTCTGGAAGCCAGGCGGGGAGAGATCCAAAGTTCCGCCCGCCACAGCTGGTTGTTCCACTCCTTTGACTGCACCTGGCAGATCCAGTCGAGAGAAGGAGAACCTGTAGTCATCAGGTTAGTTGAGTCAAGCGAAGGAATGTGTCCTGTGTCATGGGGATAAACAAACATACTCAATAGTAGATAACTAAAGGGAGCATTGTGTACTATCACTTCCCAAGCTACAGTTATTCATCCTGTGTTGGAATTCATTGCAGTTTAACAATCGAAGCTATTGGAATCAATTAGAATCCATTGTCCAATTCCATTCTCAGTTTCTCCCAGTTCTCGGCACACTGTAAGAAGGAATGGGTGTCTCTGACGTCGGAGAACACAGACCCCGTCAGTCTCTGTGGGTCCAAGCTGCCCTCACCGATGGTGTTCCCTGGGGGAAACATCAACGTGACGCATCACTTCCTGCCTCACTTTTACCCTGTTTCTACATTTCACCTGGCTTACACCCGAGGTAGGCTGTTGATGATGCAGCCGGATGACTTTCTAATGGGGAATGTCCCAGAATACAGTGTGGATTGATGTAATCTCATGCCATTCTCTGTCTCCCTTATCTATCACTCTGTCTCTTTATCCATCTTTCCTCCCATACATTCCCTGTCTTTCTCACTCTTGCCTTGCTACCTCTCTCATTTCTAAATTCTCTCAACCTCCCTCCTTCTCTCCCTCCTTCTCTCCCTCCTTCTCTCCCTCCTTCTCCCTCCTTCTCTCCCTCCTTCTCCCTCCTTCTCCCTCCTTCTCCCTCCTTCTCCCTCCTTCTCTCCCTCCTTCTCCCTCCTTCTCTCCCTCCTTCTCCCTCCTTCTCTCCCTCCTCCTCCCCCTTCCCGTCATCCCTCCCTAGACTCGGGCGCCTGTCCCGTGACCGACTTCGAGTGCCTGGGGGGTCACTGCCTGCCCCTGTCCTGGCGCTGCAACGGCCAGGTGGAGTGTCTGGGCGAGGGCGAGGCCCTGGGCACGGACGAGCAGGGCTGCGAGGAGGAGGCGGGAATCCTGGAGCGCATCCTCCATGGCACCACGCCGGGACCCGCCCCCGCCGCCCAGCCTCTCCCCGAGAGCGGCTCCGACCGGGCGGAGGGCGACGGAAGCAGCCAGGCGGAGAGGGAGAGCGGGTGGATGCTGAGCGGGATGGGCGTGCCGCTTCTCCCCCCTTCTCATAAAATCTCCCGGGTCACGCCCGCGCCCGTGGACTGGCCCTGCGGCGGCCTCCTGCAGACCTTCTACGGGACGTTCTCCCCCCCCGTCATCCGTGGCCCCTCGCTGTTCTGTGTGTGGACGCTGGACCCCCAGGACTCCCGGCCCCTCAGGCTGGACCTGCAGCAGCTGGAGCTGGGTCCTGGGGACACCGTCACCATCACCAACAGGCAGCAGGGCACGGGGGAGCAGGTGAAATCCGTAAGTTTTCATTGGGTGTGATCGATGTCATCTCTCTCTTTTGCTCTCTTTTTCTTTCTGTCTCTTTATCTTAATCTTTCCTCCCAAACATTCCTCGTCTTTCTCACTCGAAGCTATTGGAAGGCGTGAAGGGACTGTTGTGAAAACACAGCGAGGGGGTTTAGGGAGCAGAGTGAACGAGCGCTTTCGGGTCATCACTCGGGCTGACCTCCTTTCCCTCTGCTCCCTCTCCGCCAGATCACCAGCGTCTCCAACTACAAGTCGGTCCTGGTGGAGTCCCACACAGGCCTCCTCTCCCTCATCTACCGCACCCTGCCCGGCTCCGAGGGCCGAGGCTTCAATGCCACCTACCGGGTGGGCGGCTACTGCCCCCCCTGGGAGGGGCGTTGCGGGGGGCCGGCCGGGGGCTGCTACACCCAGGAGCAGCGCTGCGACGGCCACTGGGACTGCCCCGAGACGGGCAGGGACGAGCAGGGCTGCAGAGGCTGCCCCCGGGACCAGTTTCCCTGCGGGGGCGCGGGGCAGAGGGCTGCGGTGCCGGGGCATTTCGTGGGCCGCCCCGTGTGTTTCCCGGCCAAGGAGAGGTGCAACTACCAGCTGTACTGCGCCGACGGCAGCGACGAGAGGGACTGCACCATCTGCCAGCCCGGGACCTTCCACTGCGACAGCGACAAGTAGGGACCCATGTCGAGATCTGGCGTCGACTTTAAACACACGTGTATTGGCGTTTCGGTCGGCATGTTATTGATATGACGAAATTCCCAGGAAATGGTAGCGTATGTTAGCGCACTGTGAAACAGTTCCGCAGCGCTCAGCCTGGCTCTCCTGCGTGTGCCCCAGGTGTGTGTTCGAGAGCTGGCGCTGCGACGGCCAGGTGGACTGCAAGGACGGCACGGACGAGCTCAACTGCACCGCCACGCTGCCCCGCAAGGTCATCACCGCGGCGACGGTGGGCAGCCTGGTGTGCGGCCTGCTCCTGGTCATCGCCATGGGCTGCACCTGCAAGCTGTACTCGCTACGCACCCGGGAATACAGGTCAGCGCTCTGCTCGACCCAGAGACGGCTCGTCGCTTTTGATCTTTTTCTTTTCTTAGCCGAAGGGCTTGTTTATCTCTTACGGATCTTTTGAAATGTTTTTTTTAATAGCTTTGTTTTTCCTGCAGCATGTTTGCGCCAATCAGCCGCCAAGAGGCGGAGCTTATCCAGCAGCAGGCCCCGCCCTCCTATGGTCAGCTGATCGCCCAGGGGATCATACCTCCAGTGGAGGACTTCCCCACTGAGAACCCCAATGAGGTGAGAGAAGCACCAGTGAAGAAGAACGCCAAAGGGACATTGAAAACATCCACTTTGTTTACAGGTGGATGTTACCTGGTCAAGTGTATAAATCAGCGCTCAGTCAAAATGAATCTTTATTCCGACAGTCCAGATATTTCTCTCCCAGGTCACTCCACAGGAGAATATAATTACTATTAATTTATGAAGTTTCAGAAGGTTTCCAATCTCCTCAGTAAACTCAGAAACCCCTCCGTAAGGTCCCTCCACCCCCTCCTACCAGAGTCAAGGTGGCTGCAGATAAAGCAGGTCAGGCGGCCTGAATGAGCTGATTATCTGGCCTGTGGGCCAGCATGGCCAGAAGCCTGGTGGTGGTGGAGGTAGATAGAGTTACCCAGGGCCTCACAATGGAGGACCTCTATAAGCAGCTTTATAGTTTGGTGCAGACAGCTGAAGGGGGTGTGTGTGTGGGGGGGGGGGGGGGATTAACAGTCTCAGACAAAGCAGGCTCTGTCTGGCTAACTGTACTGTTCATATAGTAGTTCACCCTGGCTAGGAAGAGTCTTTAGCTCGTCTTAAGAGTTGTTTAGTGAGGATTTGTGGTTTTGTTGTAATCCTGCCTGTCATTCTTTGAGATGGGACTGTGAGTAACTTGCTGTGGTTTTGTTCCCTCCCTCTCTCTGCTCTATCTGTTATACTCCTCTCCTCCTCAGTCCTCTTCTCTCTCTCTGAGAGGCATCCTTCAGCTGCTCAGACAGGACGCCGGCAGCTCCCCTCGTCGCAGACGCCGGCCCCGATTCATCCGCAGGGCCGTCCGTCGCATGAGGAGGTGGGGCCTCATCCCCCGGCCCGCCCCCCGGCCCGCTCAGACGTCCGCCTCTGCCGCACAGCAGACGGACGCCCCGCCCACCAGTCCGGAAACGCGTCAGTCAAGTCCCACAACCTGCTCATTGGCCGTGGAAGCTGTCAATCAGCCAGTGCCCCTGAAACTAGGGTTGCTGACACAGACAGAGCAGCAGCCGACCCTACCGCCACCTGCCCCTCTATCACTACCTCCAGCCCCCCCGGTGTCCCCCAGCCATGCCACCCCCCCAGTGGCAATCCCCCCCAGCAGTCCCTCTCTGGCCTCGCTCTTCCATTCCCTGGGCCTCAACCTCTCTCTCTTCCGGCCCTCCCCTTCCTCCTCGCTCACCTCGCTCCCTCTGTCCGCCTCCCCCTCTTTCTCTTCCTCCTCGTCGGATGACGAGGTGCTGCTCATCCCCCTCTCCGAAGACGTCGCCTCCGAGGACGATGTTCCCATGCTCACCTGAGGCCCCCCCCCCCCTTGCGTCCCGTGTATTCCTCAGAAACACTCCTTCCTAAACTAGAACTCAAGCACAGGTAGGCAGGGCCTGCTTCAGGTCTCCCTGTGCTTGTCCCATGCCTTTTTAAATTGCATCGCGTTGGATCTGACGACTAAAGGAATCAAGTATGTAATGATTATATGTTATTGGGTGGGAAACCACCTTGAGAACGTGTGTGTGTGTGTGCGCGTCTACCTGTATGAGTGTGTGCTTGAGTGTGTATCTATGATGGTGTGGGTGTGTGGGGAGGGGGTGAGTGTGGCGAGGGGGGGGGGGGGGGGGTACATAATACCCAAAAGTGTTGTGTGTGGAGGAGGTTAACTTTGCACAGAGAATCTTACCCATCCTTTTAATGTACGCTATTGTCATTCTGGGGGATAAAAACGTGTATTCTGCATTATGTGTGAGTGCATGTGCAGTTTAGTATTTTTAAAAGGTTTGTAGAAAGCAGTGTCGACCTTCTATGGTTGGGGTCACACACAGCTTACCTGTGCCACTGGTTTGATAGAAATATTATAGTCCCCGATTTCAGTGCCTTTTAGAAGTGTGTCCTGTAGATGTCTTGAAACCTGAATGATTGCACACACTGTCACACACACACGGACACACTGTCACACGCACACACACACACACAAAGGCACACCTATATCCCACAATCAATGGCTTTATATCTGACAATGCATGTTATTTCTGCAAGCTGGCAATAATATGTGGGGACCTTCCTTTTTGTGTATGACGACGGTGTATCGATTTGTGTGTTTGTTTTTAGCGTGCGCGTCCTCGATGGGGAGTGTGTAAATAATGTACATCTCCACACAAATTGTGACGTTCGACTGACGACAATCTCCTCATGTGGGACCTGTCTGACTCAGAGCAGTGTATACGAGAGTGCAACCAATGACGTTAGTTTCGTGATACTTCCGTGAAATCTCATTGGACAATCCAACTCTGCCTGGTAACAAATCCTGTCCAAAAGACACAGAATTGTTGTTACAGATCTTGGTATAGACGGCTCTGGAGCAGTTCACTCGGTATGTGGGAACGTGAGTGTCTTTTTGAGAGTTCACCACGGTCACACAAACATCATCTTAAACATCACCCCCACATGAAAGTTACATTTTATGCTTTTGACACAATGGAAAATGAAGCGTGTGGTATTTTGTCTATCATATCCTATTTTCTTTGCTTTTATTCCGAAAATGACTTGCTTTTTTTGTTTGTTCTTAAATTTTTCAGTTGACTTGGTTGTTATTGAATGTATTAAAGTAAAAATGGACAGCTTGGATGGTATGTTTTAAACTTAAAATGTAATGAATTGAAGAGAGTGATATTATTAGGGTCTATTTCACTGTACATACAGTTGTGGCTGAGATTAAACAATTTGCACTTTTACGTTTGTTCTGTTACTTCATTGCGTGTGTGTGTGTGTGTGTGTTTGTATTGTTTGTGTGTGTTGGGGTGGATGTAAGGCGTCAGACAAGGTGCTGTAAATTAAAAAGCTGTAGAAAAGGGGAAGACTAAAAGTACATTGTGCTCTGTCTTCAGGAAATTCATCACCCAAATGCGATGTCACTACGGACAAAGGACGACTATGAACACTACAGGTCAATTAAATGCCAGAGCGCTGCGGACGCTAAAAGCAACTCATACATAGAGTTGAGCAGAACGGGGGTTTCAGAAAGCGGAGTGAGTGTAAGAGCACCAAGGTTAAAGAAGATGTGATAAAGGTAAAAATGGTCCAGATAACGTCGACTCGGATGGATATTTAGGAGATTGAGATGCCACGTTTTGAGCGCGAGGCTGACTTCAAGAGAAGGTGAATCTGACAGCGACATATTTTAATTCCCCATAATTTTTTTCACTTTTCTCTGTGTTGAGTTTAATAGAATGTAAACAATTAACCTAAATTAATTATAATCGTATATAGCTTTAAACACTTTTTTACCGCTCGAGTTCCTGCCCTCATACTTGAAATACCGTCCAGACCAGACTTATTCGAATGTTATTGTCATCACGTTACCTTTGTAAATACATTTTATAATCGGCCACCGAGGTCTTTTGAAATTTCTGCCATTTTGCATGCGTTGTCTATACACGGCAGCATTCCTCCACAAATTAATCCACCACTTTTTGTTATTTCCAGCAGACATGGCGTATGTTAAAGGGCTATAATCATGGCTTCCCCTCCCTGCGTGAGACCACTCTGGGTGTGGGTAATGGTGGTGGTCTGGGCCCCGGGGTCCCTGGGGAAGTGCATCTTTGATGAGGTCCAGTCTTCAGTCAGTGTGGTAACCACCACACCCACTCATCAAGAGAAGCTTATCCTTACCCACAGTTCAATCTCCAGCCGACTACACATACACTCCAACAGGTCCAAGGACCCAACTCAGCCCAGTTCCAGTTGGTCTGCACAGCTGGCGTTATCACCAACTGCCCAATCAGGACAAAGACAAATTAGAAAGCGGAGAGAGCTGGCCCCGCCCCGTGACCCCACTCGGCAGCCAATCAGAATTCAGACCTGGGTTCCGAGAGAGAGCCCTGTCTTATCCCAGACTGAGAGAGAGAGGCTGGATTCAGCCGTGAGGGAGGCTGTGCTCATCGTGTCCAGCTTGCTGTCAGGTAGAAATGACAAGTTTTCTCCCTCTGTGTGTTGTGGTTTCGACCGGATCAAACAGCACAGGCCTTTGAGACTGTATGTACATTAATAACAAGTCATACTACACATGTCAATAAGATTGGTCATTCGTATATGTTATTTTGTAAAACACTTCAGAGAGTATTGTGGTGAAATATCTATCTCCACAGTGGACCGCATCCCTGGTGGTTTGTGGCTAAGCAGGGACATCAACAAGTACTGTCGGTTCACCTGGAGGAACTCCAGTGCTGACAACTACAACAGGTGTGTCTCTGTGTGTGTTCACACCAGTGTATCCATGCCGTTTGACCTCTTGACCTGGCCAGCCTTCATCATACTGTTCTCGTCATAGTTATCGTGATTTCACCCAATCAAAACTCTCCATCCTCATCGCAGGTGTGGCAGGGCCAATAAGAACTACAGGATGGAAACCTGTCTAGATGTTGTTGTGAGTAATGGAAGTGACTCCTCTTAACTATTTAATTTTCATGAGAGACTGTTCATGAAGGTTCACTTTACCTCATCTTACCGTTTTTGATTGACAGATCCCAGATGACCATCTGAGTGGCTGTGCTGTGTACCCGGATCCCAATTTGCCAACCAAGACAGTGCTGAGGCCCAAGGGGGCGGGACTTCCTGACACTGACTTCCTGCTTTATGTCCACACACAGAGCACGGACAAGTGCAGGGCAGAGGTCAGGGGTCACGGAAGCATCAGTTTATCTCATATGAAGTTCTATTATCAGTTATATAATCACCTCCTCCATATCATATGTTTTGGACAGCCTCAATGTAGCCTCCTAAAACTACAACATTCTCAATATCATCAGAATAGGCTCTTGAGGGAGAGTTTAGTTTACATGTTTAAAACTAAATCTTCCAGTTGGTTCCTCCCTCCCTGTGTGTGCAGCCCAGTGTGCTGGCCTATGCAGTGCACTGCCAGACAGGCCCCCAGGGGAGGCCCCTGGCTGGGGTGGTGGTCATCTGTAGAGACAGGCTGACTGGACACACCTACAGCCACCAAGGAACTGTGCAGGTGAGGCATGTGTGTGTCTGTGTGTGTGTGTGTGTTGATGGATGGATCCTCTGAATAGCATATTAGTCTCTCTGTTTCTCCCCTCTGTCAGACAGTGATCCACGAGCTGTTCCATGCCCTGGGGTTCTCTAAGCAGCTGTTCAGCAGCTGGACAGACTGTTCCTCCCCCCCCTGTTCCCCCCGGGGTCAGGTGACCTATGCAGACGGGACAGGCCAGGTCAGGATCTACACCCACTCCGTCATCAGAGCCCTGCAGAACCACCTGAGGTCCACTGACCCAGAGCTGGGGGGCCCCCTGGAGAACAGGGTACTGACCTAGACCTAGTGACGCCTTCCATACACACACTTATATTCAATACATCGTTCACCGCATGCATATTAATACACTTTAATTGTAGTGGTGAATTGTTTACTTAAACCTCACACATGCAAGGTATTACTCTCCTGTTTTGCCTTCCCATTCCGATCACACTCTCTTTCCTTCTCCTTCTCTCCTTCTGTATCTCTCTCTCCCTCCTACTCTCTCTCTTTCTCTCTCTCTCTCCCTCCTACTCTCTCTCTTTCTCTCTCTCTCTCCTACTCTCTCTCTCTCCCTCCTACTGTCTCCCTCTCCCTCTTTCCCTCCTACTCTCTCTCTCCCTCCTACTCTCTCTCTCTTTCTCTCTCTCTGCCTCTCTCCCTCCTATTCTCTCTCTCTTGTTCCCCCCATCAGGATGCAGGTCCAGGTGGTCTGTCTTCTCACTGGGAGTCCCGTGTCCTCCAGGGATCCATCATGGCGTCGTCTCTGGGGGACCCCAGTGTGGTCCGGGTGGACCCCGTCACCCTGGCTGCTCTGCAGGACACGGGCTGGTACTCTGCCAGCCTCAGCAGAGCCCAGAGCCTGGTCTGGGGACAAGGTGGGGGAACTGTGTGTGTGTATCTGTGTGTGTGTGTGTGTGTGTGTGTGTGTGAGAGATTTGTTCCTGTGTTTTTGTGTGTGTGTTGTGAATCGGTGTTGTCTCTGTGGGTGTAAAAGTGTGTGTTTTCTCTGGGACATGTTAGGTAAAGGAGCCATGTTCGGGTCCCTGTCCACGTGTCATGATAATACCTCCTCTTTCTTCTGCTCTGGGAGGTACTTTTGTTTTATATGACTGACACACACACACACAGAACGGTTGTTCTGGTGTCTCAGTCACACAGATACAATAATAATTCCCAGTGTATTTCTCTCTGTCTCCATGGCAGTGGATCAGGGTGTCATTACCTTCACTTCCACAAGGGGGAGTGCCAGACTGACCAATACCTGGATGGATGCCGTGTTTACAAACCTCTGACAAATGCGGTGAGTTGAAACAGCAAATCTTTTTTATTTATTCTTCATTTCCACTTCCTAACCCTCTCTCTTTCCCTGTCCATCCTTCATGACTCTGTTTCCTCCTCAGAGTGAGTGCTGGATTGAAGAGAACGACAGAGTGACGGGAGAAGAGGACTGGGCTGGAGAGCTGTATCGTTCAGACAGCAGGTGTTTCTTCTCCAATCTGAGCAGAGAGGTCAGTGTGTGTGTGTGTGTCTGTCTCTCTAAAGATGCTTCTTACATTTACATTTAGAAAGCAGTTAGCAGACACTCTTATCCAGAGCGACTCACAGTAAGTACAGGGACATTCCCCCCGGGGCAAGTAGGTTGAAGTGCCTTGCCCAAGGGCACAATGTAATTTTGCGCAGTCGGGAATTGAACCGGCAACCTTCTGATTAATAGCCCGATTCCCTAATCACTCAGCCATCTGACTCTTCTTTTTCCATTGCCACTGTTGAGCAATGTTTTCCACATTGCATTTAAAAGACTCTTGCTTGTCTTTCTATCTCTCTTTCCCTTTCTCTCCCAGAACACGTCCCTTCCTGTCGGTGACTCCACCGTGGGCCGCTGCTACAGACACAGGTGTGCTGGACTGAACACATTCCAGGTCCAAGTGTCTGGGGCCGGCTGGATGGACTGTCCAGCAGGGGGCGCCAGTAAGGTGATCATGAACTACTGTCATTCCTCCTCATACACTATTAAATATTGTTATTCCTTAACATAGGAAACCATAATTTAGCTGTTTGACCTAGACAATTGTCCTCTTTGTTCCTGCAGATACCAGGTTACCAGGGTTTAGTGTTCTGTCCTGAAGGGAGGTTGTGTCAGTATTCTGACCACATCACGGTCACTACTGTTGACCCCTCCTCAGACCGGGTGTCCAATGGCAGGTCAGTCTCAATATGAACTTTTAAATCCTGCCAATCTACATTTAGTACACTTTAAGATTGTATTAAGTGTTATTCTAGAGTCAGATGCCCACATGCACATCTATGTAAGAGGTATAATTTGTATGTGAGTGACAAATAATACTCAGATGAGGACTGAATGTTAACAATTCATCCCATGTTGCTATAAAAGAACAACCATGGTTTATATCACCAAAGCACAGTTCTATTTAGATGTGTCACATGAAATTACATTAATATTGTGCCAGTAAACAGGTTGTAATCTATTTGCAACATGGAGTGAGGATCATGACTGACAAAGTAGTGAACAAAATGCAATCAGTGAGGTATGAGGAACTGTTAGGTTAAAGATGTTTACCTGGAAACTCAGGCAAGGGCGTTGCACTTCTTTGTAAACCAAAACATCACAAAAAATGTCATGAGAAGGCCACAAGGACATTTTTCAAATGCATGTGTGTAATAATGTATTTTGCACCCGAAGAAAGAAATTCATACAAGTTACATTGATTCAACATTGTATCTCCTCTTTCCCTCAGTCATTCTATAATTGACCAGAACTTGACCCCTGACCTCAGTGTGACCCCTGTCCATCACTCTGCCGTCCCAGGGGTCAGAGGTACAGAGCCTACAGTGTCTGTGGTCCTGGGGGTCAGAGGTACAGAGCCTACAGTGTCTGTGGTCCTGGGGGTCACAGCTGCACTCTCCCTCCTGGCTGCTGTCATGGCCGCCTACAGGAAGTACCGCTCCTCCAGACTCAGAGTCCACGCTGCCCTACAGGCCCCCAGTGCAGTGCAGTTGCATTCAGCCCAGAGTCCTTCTAAACACTGCTGATGGACACTGGGAGGACATTATGAGTCTGACAGGTTACAGTGTGGTTGGAGTGCTTGTACTAAGCTACGTGTTGAAGAGGCACTTTTTGTGGCCTCTTTCATGGTGTAAAGCAGTCATAGTGTTTGATATTGTTTTCAGCATTATTCCCACTCTCATTAGAGGCAAATATTTACAAGTGATTCCTTGTAGAGGTCTAAAATGTAGACAGAAACCCAAACACATTGTTTATCATAAGCTAGATCAACTTTCTGCAACTGAACTGGAAGGAATGTATAATATACTGTAAACACACACCTCCAAAAGGACTCTGTCTCTCTTTAATACACACACACACATACTCACCCCTCCCCTCCAGTTAGAGTAAACAGCAAACATTGGGTGGTTTCCCTTTCCATTCTTTGAAAAACCTGTTTGATTTATCACGTAAAAGATGACTAAGATAAAGTCTGCCAAAAATAATGACTTGTATTTTAATATCACATAGGTTGATAGTCAACATCATATAATATATTTAAAAATTATATTTAGATATGTAAATTAAGTTGAATTTATGTTGTGCCAGTAAAAAGGTTGCAGTAACCTATTTACAACATGAGGCAAGGATCACAAATGAGCGAACCAGGTTCAGGCTTGGCCCTTGGGCAGTGCCCGTCATATCACCCATCGCCGTGTTCTTAGCCCATAGGCTAAGCTTGATAGGCGGCGCTATAAAGTTGTCACATGCACGCACACGCATCCTCGATTACCTTTGTGTCCTGCGCTGCTGCCACCCACCACCATCCCCCTCTCCCCCATGTTGTCTGTCTGTACTCCCCGTGGGGGATTTAACTTGTTGCTCCCTGCCTCATGTCATGCATGTGCAGTGAAGGCAGGGAGCGCTTCCTCATGTACATCCATTCCGCCAATGTAAAACCATTTGTCATGTGTATGAATAAATGTTGAAATCAATCATGTGAGTGTCTTGACTGAACTGATAAATGCAGTTAATAAAGTAGTCAGAGAGCAATGAGTAACTGTTTACTTAAAGTTGTTTACCTGGAAAGCCAGGCAAGGGTGTTGCCCTTCTAGTAATCCTGAAGAATTTCATAAGAAGTGCACAAGGAAATTCTCCAAATGCATGTGTGTAATAATGTATTTTAAGCCTTTCGACGGATATTCCTACCCTTTACGTTGATTCAATATTGTATTTCCACTTTCCCCCAGTCATTCTATAATTGACCAGAACTTGACCCCTGACCTCAGTGTGACCCCTGTCCATCCCTCTGCCGTCCCAGGGGTCAGCGGTACAGAGCCTACAGTGTCTGTGGTCCTGGGGGTCAGAGGTACAGAGTCTACAGTGTCTGTGGTCCTGGGGGTCAGAGGTACAGAGCCTACTGTCAGGTTGTGAGGTGGGGTAGGACCCAAATGCACGAGAGATGCGAGGCATGGTAGAACAAAGGGGGTTTAATTCTCAAAACTGGGAACAGATAGTGTACTCACAGGGACAAGTAGTAGTAGTAAGGACAAGACAAAGACTGGACACAAAACAGAAACCTAAATACGCAGAACCAAACGACACACAGGTGGACACAATAACGCTAACGAGAACAGGTGAAGACAATGACAGGGAAACACTAGGGCAGGACAAAAAACTGTGGCTGTGGCCGTGACAGAAACATTGACCAACTGAAACATGAAAGATGAATATACTGTGAATTTAATTCATAATATTTTTTTGTGTGTGGTACAAGCTACCCAAATCAAAAGGCTGCAGAAAATTTATAGATGTAATTTGTACAAAGCAATTCCAAATTCATTGAGAATTTCTCAACGCCTTTGCCATACAGGTATGGTTGTCTGCCTTGGAGCCACACCATCAGAGCAGGGCATGAAATGGGTACTGGTCTTCAGGCACTCAGGTGTGAGCTTAAGGCACACAAAGCAGAATTCTACCTGACAGCGTGGACAAATTATGTTTTTACAACCTAACTTGTCGTGCTCCACTTTCTGGCCACAGGTGGGACAGGCACGAATGGAGGGGCAGTTGGTGACTCCCTGGACCTGATTCAGAGAGGTGGACTTGCAGTTCTTCAGCAGCCCCAGGTCGTGGTTGGTGCAGCCTTCATTGTCACAGCGGTCAGAACGAGGGCCTGGACCTTTCCATTTCTTGAGGCACTGCCAGCAAAACTCATAGGTCTTCTGTTTGTCGGCTGTACATATGGTGCAGCGGACATTCAAGTTGGAGATATCCTTTCTTTCAAGACAGGTCTGGCAGCTAGGACACTGTTGAAAATAGGAAGATGAGATATGTTAATGAAACTGCATTATTTTAATTCCAGTGGTTAATTTGCTAAAATACCGGACTAAATACCAGACTTCAACCACCTGAGGCCACAACTACGACAAAGACATCTCTTAGTTATTCATGTAAACTCACTGCCTTGAATTCACAGTAAGTTGCAGCAGCTAGGCGGGCCAGGGTCTCTTCAAAGTGCTCCATCTCCTCAGTTGTCAAGGCAGCCAGTCTACGCACTTCCTGGTATGTCCACTGTGCACCACACTTCTTTAATGTGCCCTCCTTCAGCGCAGGACACAGGAACTTGTACTGGCCCTGCGTGGGAACGTTTACATTACATTTAGTCATTTAGCAGACACTCTTATCCAGAGCGACTTACAGTACAGGGACATTCTCCCCAGGGCAAGTAGGGTGAAGTGCTTTGCCCAAGGACACAACGTCATTTTTTTTGCACGGAATCGAACCAACAACCTTATGATTAATAGCCCGACTCCCCTAACCGCTCAGCCATCTGACCCCAGGAACAAAACATGAACATTTCAATATATATTTTGGGATGCAGAAATTCGCAAAGATTCACAAAAAGCAGTAATACATTATATTAGGTATAGAAAATCCTGTTTGCTACATTCAAGATGGTAACTGTCGTTAGGTGGTACAGACTGCCTTGTCGTTAAGTGGAAAGATACCAAGAAAGCATAACGGATAGAAACCTGATCCAGAAGACTGCGACACCATCCGGTCAAAGACTCTGGGGTGACGGCATGACCACAGGTCATCTCTGCCCTCAGGGTCCCGTCGTCGTCATCTAAGGCTAAAGACACAACCCAATCACAAATACATCACAATAAATGCAGAATGTCCAAAACCATCGGAAATGTTTTTAAATAAAAGACAGATTCTCGATAACGGTAAATCGGTTGTTATTTATACTTAACTTACGATCCAAATCATCCCTTTTATTGACAAATTTCAGAGTTGTGTCGTTGGGGTCGTAGCGTTTTTCATCCTGCTGTGTGGTCATTGTATTAATCTTGATTCTTCTTCAATCTCTTCCTCATTGGGCGGACTAGGAGAAATGACACGGAGATACTAACATGAAGAAGCCTGGGTTCTTGTTTTTCAACAGCATTCGATTTAACTTTCTCTTTTACTTTCTCCCTCTCAAAATAGCTTACATGAAGTCACGTGACGACATTTCTTTGAGATTTGAATGAACCCTAATTTTATTTTCTTCCAAATACATTTTTACACTGTCTGAACACAAACTAATGTATTCACGATATGTGGATGATTTCCGAAAAGGCTACATTAGTCCTACATACACAGAAGCCTGTGTAATGCATGCACATAAGTTCATAAACAACTAGCCTACGTCAATTTTGACACACCTTAATGGGTTTTGGGGATTTCAGGGATTTTCCAGACATCCTGGTTCTGGCAATTCTCAACTCTATGGTAAATATGTGGCGACTCTGTGCAGTGGCGGTTCTAGACAAATTTGACTGGGGGGGCCAAGGTGGGGCCAGTGTTTAATGAGAGGGACACATTAAAAAACAGAAACAAATTATATTTAAATATTAAATACTATAATTTTGCTTTACATTAAAATCATAGAAACGTTTTTTGTACATAAAGAGTTTCAATTGAAACAATGAGGTAGGGCCATCAAAAATTTGAAACTAAATACAGTAGGACAATTCTGCGAAAGATGGGCATGAAGTCCTGAAAAAATCTCAATCATATTTATATTCAGTCAGCTCAGGGGGCCAGGGACATTATTACAGGGGCACTGGCCCCTGTAGGCCCCTGTGTAGAACCGCCACTGACTCTGTGGCAACTTGACTTTTATTTTCTTTATCCAATATTCCTTTGGTTAAATTCTAAAATTACGATCCAATGAATCGTAATTATAGCCTTTTCTAGGCTATAGATGTGGATGTAAGTAAGTGCGTTCAGCATTTATTTGGCCTGGCACCCCAGGCATTGAGGAACATGTGTATAAACCAGATTTCTCATGGGATATATTGTGGAATAAATGTAACCACAATAGCTACACGTTCAACAAAAGTTTAAATACAATATATGAAAGGATAAGCCTACAGCAGGGGCGTAGGGTATTTGTGTGTTTTATATAGCCTATATATAAAATAAGGAATTGTTCCTATGTATATATATATTTTCATATGAGCACCCCCCCCCCCCCCCCCAGGCCCCATGTTTTTATGGTTTACAATGAATTCACTTTTAATAATTAAATGTTTAAAGTATGGCCCGTAAACATGGAATGGAAAACATGGATTTGGGCAGAGAAGCCTAGGTATACCCTATCTGTCTGTTTCCCACTTCTCGTGTTTGTGTTTTGTCTTTCGATTAAATGAAAGTGAAAGTCTGAGCTCTCTCTCACAGCAACACCCTCTTTCTATTTAAGTATGTGGCTTCGAATTCAAGAACAAATAGGCTACACCTCAGTGGTGCACAGGCAGAATTTGAGAAATGGGGAAAATCTACCAGGTCCAGGTGACAGGATTCAAAGGAGAAAAACTGCTGATTGACCTGTGCAACACAGAAGAACAGATGAGCAGTATGACGGTGCTACAACTGAAACAGAAAATTGCTGACAGACTACCTGGGAACGCAGGTAAACAGTCGTTATGTTACGCATACCACTTGTTGATCAGTCAAGACATTAGTTGACTTTAATCGGGGGACGGGGGAGGGACGGGGGAGGGGGAATGAACGGCTCTAAGTTCGAAATACATTGTGGGCCTACGCCTTGTAACACAAGCCGAACTGACTAAGGATTATTTATTATTTATAATAGGCTACGGTGAGAAATTATAATGCAATTTCACATTTCGACTTAAATATTAACTGTATTTCTTCAGCGGACCATATGGAGTCTCTGCGGCTGATCTTCACAGACAAGCAGCTGGAGGACGAGTCCTTGATCTCCTCCTATGGGATCCAGCACCTGTCTGTCATTCAACTTGTATTGAAGGTTCATGGCGGGTTTCGAACGTCTTAATTGGAGCAGCAAATCGCCGATCATGGGCTTGGTCTTCCACAGACTTGAATGCTTATCTAATGTAAATTGTAAATGTGTTATCACTGGTGAATGGGATAAGGCTGTTGATGGAGGACGCAAAATATGTGAGGGAATGAGGGGAAAGAGCAAAGAGCATTTGGTTTACATTTAACTTTTAACTGTTAATGCTGTCAAATAAAATAAAAAATATGTTCTAAAAGCCAAACTTGACAACCAGATACATTGGTCTCTATATCACACCTTCACTAAAAATGTATTGTGGTAAATTGTGGTGTCCATTACCGTAACGGCAGCAATAGAAGTGTCTGCAACCCTGCAACGAAACAAAAGTGAAAGGGATCAAGAAGGATAAGAATCTGGTTTGTTTGTAGTATCCTAGCCTAGTTATGCGAGGTCCGGGTGTTCATACCACAAATTTACAACACGAGTCAATGGGTCGAACAGAATAGATTTCGGTAAGTTTGTCCCACGAGAAATATGTATCAAGGTAATCGTTTTCTGCAATTGTGGCTTATATATTTTACTGTAGTTTTTTTTCTCCAGACATGGCAAATAGCCGACTAGGCCAATGTGCTGGAAATCAAAAAGATACATCTGTTGTTGAAAAGCTGCGTCAGAAACTGTCTTCAATGGGCCTACAAGACAGAGATGGATGTGGTATGTTGCTTAATATGTCGAGCAGCGATTTGACTGATTAAACATTAAAATATCCTGTAGGCTACTAAAGAGGGGTGGTAGCTTTCTGGCCTATGTAATTATACTAGGTCCATTTGTGTCTGAGAGATTTACAAATAAATTTAAGTGTTCTAATTGATTGTTATATTTTTTTAAAGGTTACCATGGTTTGGTTAATCAGGGAAACACCTGCTATTTAAACAGTCTGCTTCAAGTTCTCTTTATGACCAAGACCTTCAGAGAGGCAGTGAAAAGGTTTGCATATTGAAATATAGGTTCCTTTCAGAAAGTTCAAAACATGAATGTAATTCAAGTCATGTAAACGTTTGTTCTCTATTAGTAGGCCTACCTCTGTTGTCTATCAAGACAAAAACACTTTTCATGAAGACTTGAAGGAATTGTTTGAACGTTTGGAGACAGGGACTACCACAACAAATGCTATCGCACAGGCACTAGGAATTGAAAATGGTCAGTTAACTCAAGATACAAAAGTGTAAGAAAGGCTGGTATTAGCTAATCGGAGACTGACACTATAACTAGTCCCACCCACAGATGGTCTCAACGGATATTGCCTCGGCTCCAAATATTAAAATGGCGCTGACCTCTTATTTAGGTCTGTTGTCGGACCTCACTAAAACTCAATTATGGGCCTGTTAAGTTTTGTTAAGTTTTGTGAAGATAGCAAGATTCAAAACATACTTGTGTAGTGAACAATTGTTTCAGTAACAAGATATTCATCTCCTAGGTATATCTCAGCAATGTGATGCGGCAGATTATTTTGAGAAGATATTAAATAAGACTGATCCTAATTTGTCCCAGGTAGGCTCATGGCGTCATACTTTTTACTTGAATTTAATTTAGCATTTGAACCTAAAAATAATTGATCAAAACTGTTAAGGTATATTTTACACAATATATTTTTGACCATAGATCTTCAGAGGGACTTCAAGACACACAACAAAATGCATGAAATGTTTTAAAACAATAGTGGAAGAAATTCCATTTTGGACTCTGCCCCTCTCAATGAACAATGTGGTAAGACAACCTCATTAAATGGCATTCAGTTAAGTCAATTGTAAACTGATCTGATTGTGTTCCTGAGAGGATACAGATTATGTACTGAACATTTTACAGCAATGCAGTTAGATCCACGTATGTGTGATGCGCGGTGACAATGGCAATTCAATTAATGTATTTGTACTTTTTCAGAAAGATGGCTTTGATTTGTTTTCCAAACCTTCAACAGTTAGTGGGAAGGATCAAATATACTGTGAGAAGTGTGATGCAAAAAGAAATGCTATCATTGTAAGTTTTTACATTGCCTATGTTTGACCATGTCCATTCAATTCAATCACTGGTTTCATAAAAAAATACATATGACTATGTGAGTTCAACATATACACAGTACTAAAATGTTCTTTTGTTAACTAGGAATGTAACCTGAAATTTCATCCAGAGGTTCTGACTTTACTCTTGAAGAGATTTGAGTTTAACAATCACACCATGTCCTTTGTCAAAACGGATGGTCGGGTGGATGTCCCCCAAAAATTAAAGACAGAGGTATTTATAAAGTCTCTTACGTCATTTTTTCCGATCTGACTATATAAACTCAAACCCACAATATTATTTATACATTACTATAATACATGTGATCAGTGTCATCAAAGGTTTGTTGTTTTTTAAGCATGTCTTTTTCTTTATGAAATAGAGTTGTACATATGAGCTTTATGCAGTCCTGAACCATTTTGGAAGTCTTAGATTTGGACATTATACTGCTACCATAAAGTCATTTGAGGATGGACTTTGGTATGAGTTTGATGACACCAATGTCTTCACAGTAAGGACATTTTAAACCTGTAAACTATTACAATAGTGTATTCAATGTGATCTACAGCCTAATGCAATACACAAAATCTCTTTCAGACCAGCATCCAGTCAGTTGAAAGGTATCTTCTATATTTTCCACATTTACTGTGTTTGTGTGTACAAAGGTTATTTTATTATAATCACATTGAACTCTGGTTTATAGGTACAATAATGCTTATATGCTGATGTACAGAAAAGGTACGTTAATACATTACTTGTATTAATGACTAGTGTCATTAACATAGAAAGGGAACATTGTTTTCCAGGCCTCAGTTATAGTCCCATTTGGCCCATAAAAATGTATAACCAAACAGATGCTACTTGCATAATAATGATTTGTCATGTATTTATTTTTCATTTAGAAAAGGAAGAAGTTGGACAGAGAAAAGGAGATGACCAGCAGATGAGTTATGAGCAATTGTTGAGAGAGTATTCCATGAAAGGGAAAAAAGGCCACTTGGTTATTAAGGTGTATGACACAAGTAAACCAGCAAGGTTGGATGTTTCGACTACAGTCCAAACCAAGGTGGAGATGCAGAGTGTAACAGACTGTGTGATTAACAGGGGAATGGATTTGTCATCTTGTATATCTGCTAATTCAGTTGACAAGTCTCAGCCCAGACAAGCCGATAGCCCGGTGACCAACACAAGGGCAAGATGTACCTCTGTGTCAGATATGACTTTAAAGAGTTTTGAGGAGACGGTCTCAAAAAAAAGAAAATTGAGTGTAGGAGAAAAGAGCTGTGCAGTGCCCATGGGAAAAGGGGAAGCCAGTGAAAGGGTGTGTGGAAAAGACACCAAAGAGACAGAAGACAGCAAAGAGAGAAGTGAAGGGGGCACAGATGTCAAAAAGAGACTGAAAAATAAGACTAAACAGGAAACGTGTAATAGAAGAGAGAGAAGTCCTCTTTGTGTCTAATATGAACATTTCTAGTTTTCTTCACAAAAACTGTCAAACCTTTCTGCATCTGTACTGTTAAGATTTGATCATGTTATATTTAAATCAGGAGAGACCTGGATGAGTAAAGTGATGTTTATTACAGAATGATAAATGTACTACAAGTTTTTGCAGCTTAGACCCCATGGGGAATTAATAATCAACGGGCGTCTGCCCAACATCCGAAGAAGAATCCCCCACCGAGTCCAGACACTGGTGGCGGTGGGGGCAGCCAACGACCCATGGCAGAAGAGTCGAAGAACAGCAAAGGGGCACCGGGTGGCGACGGGGAGGTGGAGGGTCGCGCACTTGATAGCATGGACAAACTATACAGGGAGAGAATCGTATTTAAAGGCACGGGATCATGTGATCATTTGATAAACGGGAGCGCTGAAACCCAGATGAAAGCCCGACATGGAAGAGGGAAAGTAGAGCTTTCTTAGCGGGGTTAATAGTGAAATACATCCAGTATGCCCGAGTGCAGGGGTCAGTCTTGCCTGACTGAACTTGCGCTAAGCTTCATTTGTCAAATACAAACTGTTATGTTATTTAACTTAACATTATGTCCAAATAATCTTTTTATATTTTGTTGGATTGTTATTTAAGATGCCTACACATGCAGTCACAAGTGTGTCTGTATTAGTCATGCAAAAAGGAATAGAAATTGTATTGGGTTTTTAGTAAATTTTGTTACATAATTAAAATGTAGGCTACATTATCAACATGTAGGCCTACCCTACATGTGTGTATTTGTTTTAAGACATTATCAATGAGGATATTTCAGGCAGAAAACCTTTCAGCCTTTATCATTCGGTCATATAAAACGCGAACGTGACAGTCCTTTTTCGAATATGTAAAATTGCACTGTGTATTATTATTATTTTTTTTATTGTATATTGTTTTTATTATGTGTTATTTTAGAAAGGCCCAACCAGGGACGGGAGTTGAAAATTAGTACTTGCTTTAAACTCTATGTGCATCACATCAGCTGCAAACTTTGCTCTGTAGCCATGTTTAACTGCATTGTCCCTCAAATAAACGAATAAATAAATAAACCATAGAGAATGTTGTTTTTTTCAGTTCTAATCATTTCTCCAATCATGATTGAATGTATGAAAAAATAAACTAAATAAAGGATTACAAAAATGTTCTAGTAGCAAATAGCCTAGGCTACTTTCCTCTTCCGGAGTGGATCATTTTACACAAATGTTACATCGTTTTTTACAGGGACATTCTACACTTTACTTTTTGTATTTTGAATTGTACATGAGCAGCAACAAATGTTTAAAATGCTTTTAAATCTATATAATCTTCATAAATAATAAGTAGGCATTTTTATATAAAATAAGACGGATCATACACTTGCTACGAAAGTAATCTATCCACTTCGCCTACTAAAGTGGGCGTGGAATGCAGTCGATGTGAGTATAGATTACTTTCGTTTAGTCATTTGGTGCTTTGGAGTTGACTCAAGGGCTCAAAAGGAGCTTCGAGGCGGTCAGAGTGTCAAAGGAACAAGTTATACTTATCTTGATATAGGCCTAACTTAATTTTAAAAAATACAAGGAGGATTCGTATGTGATAGGGTTAAGGTTATGGATTCCAGCGAGGCTCATAGAAAAGGACATGACATATATAAAGGTACGGCATTTGCTTCAACAAATACACTTTAAACACATACAGTTGTAATAAAACCATGATCAAAATAAACGAATCCTCTGGAAAAAAAATGTTTTACAGCATTATGTAGGCTATATTTTTTTTTTAAATGATCGCCAAAAATGGCATAGCAACACCTCTGTGTCAATCAGAAAATTGTATGTTCATTTCAGTGTACCATGGCTTGATTAATCAAGGGGCCACCTGCTATTTGAACAGCGTGCTTCAAGTTCTCTTCATGACCAAGGACTTCAGAGAGGCTCTGGACAGGTTCCCATACCTTATTGTTTATTACCTTGAAAATACCTCCTCAGCAGCATATTCATTTTAACAACAGCAATACTGTCCATGTTACCATAAAATGTAAGGAAACTGAGAAAATACATTTTCTTTGCAGACAAAACGAGGGAGATTTTGATGCTGTGCTGAAAACACTATTTAATAAATTGAGAAGTTGCAAGGTTGGCACGCAATGTATATCATCAAAACTGGGAATTGAAAATGGTAATGTGAATAATAAAAAAGTTTTGTGATCAGATTAATAGCATTAATATTTGAATATGCGTATAATTAAGACTTTCATATTATATACCAAGTTTTTATTAATGACACAACGAAAAAAGCATTTGCAATTGAGACATAATGGCTGATCTCACAATTTATCTCTAACCAATTTAGGTCTAAATTATCTACTGTACAGTTTTAAACTCATGTGTCCCACGTGTTGATGTAAAGCAGCTGCTGTTGTTTTGGCCACCAGTGTCTGAGCAAAGGGATGCTGCGGAGTATTTTGAGAAGATACTAACTTTGGTCAATCCAGAGGTGTCAAAGGTACTGTAAAAACATTTCCTACAGGTACATTTGAAGTGAAAATAATACAAAATGGACCCAATCACGCGGTCTTGAATTTGTTGTATTTTGTGATGTAGATCTTCCAAGGAGGGCTGAGCCATGAAACGACATGCTCAGCGGGCCATACAACCCAGAATGAAGGTCACTTTTGGAGTCTACCTCTGTCACTGGAAAAGCCTTGCACCAACAGTGTGGTAAGATAAACATGTTATACCTAGTAGGGAACATTAGTCTCATGAGGGCCAAGATACAAATCAAATAAAAATAAATTGAAAACGTTTTTGTTTGATTTTCAGATGGGTGGCTATGCAAGTTTTTTCGCGAAGACTGATGTCAATGAAGAAAATAAGATTTATTGTGAGAAATGTGATGACAAAGTAGATGCTACCATTGTAAGTTATGATTTAAGATGTTCTTTATCACTCTGATTGTTGTAATGCATTTTTGTTGTTCTAAATTACTTTTATCCGGTGGTGTTTGTGTAGGAATGCAAAATGAAACTTTACCCAGAGAGTTTGACTCTGCTACTCAAAAGATTTGAGTTTGACTACAACCGAATGTCATATGTCAAAAACCATTGTTATGTGGACATAGACTCCAAATTACAGACAGCGGTATTTACAATATTTTTTACAATAAATTATAACTAAATACTAAATACAACAGTATGCATATCAAATTAATGTGTCCGCCCTATTATTTTTATACAATATGTTTATAATTTGATCATGTCAAACAGGATCCTACATATGAACTATATGCAGTAGTGGACCATTTTGGAAGTCTGAGTAGTGGGCACTACACTGCTACCATCAAGTCCTTTGAGAATCAGACTTGGTATACGTTTGACGATGCACGAGTCGATCAGGTAAGGAGAATCATGTACAGTATTATATTTTTTCCGTCATTAGTGCTGAATGTGTTATACAATACAACCATAAATGCAAAGTACGCTTCAATACTAATATCATCAAAACTAAAAACTAAATACAATTAAAAACTTTTACATTACAGGCTATTGAACCCCTTCCAGAACGGTATGTTGTTTTTGCGTAACATCATTTGGGTGGTTGAAACTTTGTTTTCTGTGACAACTTACAATGCCTACAGTAACTGTACCTGTCTTTGATCATTATAGTTTTAGCTCCAGGAGTGCCTACCTGCTCATGTATAAGAAAGGTAAGGTGGCAATAGCTTTAAAAATATATATATTTTTTAATGCTATTATTGATGCTATTGATTTTTCCTTCTTTACTTAGACGGGAAGGTGACAATCAAAAGAAAGAGAGAACAGGATGAAGATGAAGAAAAACGAAAAAAAGAAAGACAAGAGTTTGAAGGAAACACAGGAAAGGAAGGAGATAAAGAAATGGAAAGACATGGCAGCAGAGAGAAGGAAAATGGAGCCGATTGTAATCTTCTAGCAGGAGGAGAGGCAGGTGATGGAAAGAGAAAAAAGGAGGAAGGAGTTCCTGCTATTAAAGGAGGACAGGAGGCAGGTGATGGAGAGAGAGAAAATGAGGAAGGAGGTCCTACTATTGAAGGAGGACAGGAGGCAGGTGATGGAGAGAGAGAAAATGAGGAAGGAGGTCCTACTATTGAAGGAGGACAGGAGGCAGGTGATGGAGAGAGAGAAAGAGATAACATAAGTGGAGAGCCAGGCAAAGAAAATGTGGTGGGTGATGCTGGGAGAGAAGAAGTAGGGTCCATACATGATAAAGAGCAGGAGAAAACAAAAAAATGTGAAGAAAGGAGATTAGAAGAGACAGATGAAGGAAAAAGAGGAAAGAACAATGAAACAGAGGGTGGGGATCAGGAACCAGATAGACAGGTTGGTGAGGGAGGAGGAGGAAAGGATGTAGATGTTAGTAATGTAGATGAAAGTTTGGCACAAGTACAGGATGGAGAGAGAGACATAGAAAGAGAGGTAGGTGATAGAGATGGAGAATTTGACGAAAAGACAGGAGATGATGGAGATGTTGATAATGTAGAAGAAAAAGGAGAGCGAGAAAGAGCAGTAAACGACATAGAGGTAGAAAATATAACAGAGGCTGAAAAGCAAAACAAAGACAATGGTTTAGATGATGGAGAAGTGGAAGGACGTGTGTGCAACAGAGAGAATGAAAATGAATATGATAGTAAAATTCAAGTAGGAGGCAGAGAGGTAGGTGAGGGAGAGACAGAAAAAGTAGTTTGTACTATTGAAGAAGGACGAGGGGAGGCAGGTGATGGAAAGAGAGTAAGAGATGAAAATGTGTTAGGTGAGAGAAAGAGAGAAGAAGTAGGATCCGTACATTATAAAGAGCCAGAGAAAAAAAACATATGTGAAGAAAAGGGGGAAGAAGAGACAGATGAAGGGGGTGAGGTAGGCAATAGGAAAAGGGAAAATAAGATGGATGGTGGGATGGATAGAAACTTACATTTTGCAGGGAAAGAAAATGATGTAAGTGTGATTGATGTAAAAGAAAGAGGCGGGGAGGTAGGTAATGGAGAGAGAGAGAAAATTACTGGGGATGGAGATAAAGAGATGGGTGGAGAAGTAGGTGATGGAAAGGCCGGAAAGGATGAAGATGTCAACAGGATAGATGATGGGGATCAGGAAATACATGAAGACGTAGAAAATGTCAGAGGAAATTATGTAGTTGTGGTAGCAGATGTTGAAGAAAGAGGAGGAGAAATTGGTGATGGAAAGAGAAAGAAAGAAAAAGAGATCTTGTTTCATGTCATGAAACAAGATACCAAGCCAGCTGAGGTGAGACAGAATGATCAGGATGATGATAAAGCACAAGAGCAAAAAGGTGGAAAAACTCAAACTTTGTGTGATAAAGAGAGAGGAAAGGATCATCATTGGCATCATCACGATGCCAAGGCAGCTCAGGACAGTGTTATGCCAGATGGAGAAAACTCCAGTGAGAATGTTGAGGTGAGTGACATAACAGGGCAGGGAAGAGAAAAGACGAGAGGGACTCATGGGATGAAAGAGAAGAAGAGCAGCTCTGGTTGTTCTTTCTTGAATTGTTTCAGACCCAGGGGAAAACGTAAATATGGAGAAAAATCCAGTAAGAAGGGTCAGCTGGGACGAGATTCTGAACAGAGGTCACTAAAAAGAAACGCAGAGAGTAGATAATAGGACAGGAAACAGAAATGCCCATTGGACTGTCTCTTGCTTGCTCTAAAAAAAAAATCCCTGATTTCCGAGACATGGCATAGAATTTGCGGGCGTCAGGGAGGATAAGAATGCTTTCAAGAGTAAACACTTTCAACTGTTTGTAATGTTGTGTTCAGTCACTATTTGTAAAAAAAAACTGTCTTAGATGGTGAGTCACTGCAACAAAGATGCAGTGACTGGAAGTTGTAGGTCTTCCATCTTTGTTTAAAATATAAATAAAAGATGTCCACGCTGTTTGGTTCTGTGTATTATTTATTTTTTAATAATACAAGGAGCAGGGAGGGAGTCAAGAAGCAGAACAACAACAGACTGCAGTGTGGCAGTTCCAGTCTGACCAGAACACCACTCCTGTGATGACTGTGACATAACACAAGATTTTCCTTGCAGGTGCTTGTTCCACTGTTCCTTCTTTCCCTTCTATCTTTATAACTTCATGACTTCACAGTCCATTCAACTCGTGATAGGAAAAAGATAGAAACAGAAGTGTATTTGCGAACTAACTAACACCAAAACACAAAGCATTGTAGCCTAAACAGTAGGCTACACAATGGTGTTCACTGTGCAGTGGTACATTATCTAATGACCATTCATAGATGTTATCGTATCCTACAGAAATTATTTTCTTTGTTCCTGCAGATTCCAGGTTACCAGGGTTTAGGGTTCTGTCCTGAAGGGAGGTTGTGTCAGTATTCTGACCACATCCTGGTCGCTACAGCTGACCCCTCCTCAGAACGGGTGTCCAATGGCAGGTCAGTCTCAATATGAACTTTTAAGTCCTGTCAATCACTGTAATGTTAAATTAAGGATCATGACTGACAAAGTACAGTCAACAAATTACTGTCAGCAAAGAATGAGGAACTGTTTGGTCAAAGATGTTTACCTGGAAACCCAGGCAAGGGTGTAATCATGTAGAATTTCATAATAAGTGCACAAGGAAATTCTCCAAATGCATGTGCTTAATGATGTATTTTACGCCTTTCGACAGATATTTCTACACCTTACATTGATTAAATATTGTATTTCCTCTTTCCTCCAGTCATTGTATAATTGACCAGAACTTGACCCCTGACCTCAGTGTGACCCCTGTCCATCCCTCTGCTGTTCCTGGGGTCAGAGGTACAGAGTCTACAGTGTCTGTGGTCCTGGGGGTCAGAGGTACAGAGCCTTCAGTGTCCGTGGTTCTGGGGGTCAGAGGTACAGAGCCTACAGTGTCCGTGGTTCTGGGGGTCAGAGGTACAGAGCCTACAGTGTCTGTGGTCCTGGGGGTCAGAGGTACAGAGCCTTCAGTGTCTGTGGTTCTGGGGGTCACAGCTGCACTCTCCCTCCTGGCTGCTGTCATGGCCGCCTACAGGAAGTACCGCTCCTCCAGAGTCAGAGTCCACGCTGCCCTACAGGCCCCCAGTGCAGTGCAGTTGCATTCAGCCCAGAGTCTGCTGATGGGCACTGGGAGGACATTCTGAAAGGTTATAATGTGGTTGGACTGCTTGTATTTGTGTGTGTTGAAGATCTACTTTTTGTGGCTTCTTTCATAGTATAAAGTATTCTTAATGTTTGATATTGTTTTTACCATAACTGCCACTAGCAATAATATGAGATACTGAGGCAAGGTGAGAGATTATTGTTGGTTGCAGCCTGTATACAGCCTTGGTCTGCTCCAAGTTTATTAGTTTGAAGCACAAGCCTATGAGCAACGTTTTGACTCAAGGCTAAAAATTACACCCAAAGTTATGTGAATGGCGTTCCACAAATGTAAAACGGGTTCCGCAAATTAGAAACACGGTCTGCCAATATTAAACCGTTTCTACAAATGTAAATGGCGTTCCACAAATGTATCTATCAGCCACACAAGGTAATTCACTAGGCTATAGGCGTATGTGTACACGTACCATGGTTTTCCTCTGTTGCCATTCAGTAGGCCCTGCATTCAAATGATGGAACCGTCTCACTGAGACTAAATAGGCCACTGCGTCTTGTATATGTAGTTTTGTTAATGTGCCCCTTTCAAAGGCAAACGTTCAATAATATTGAACATTTATTCATAACCATGGACATGGAAATAGGTTTGACTTTGGCTAAGTGGATGTATCTAAGGGATGTATCTGCCTCTAGCATTAGCGAGCAACATACATAGAATATGAGACAGAGCAAATAGATTAATAATTCACCCTGGTGGATAGTACATACAGACACGTGTTCATTTGGGGATGTACTTGTACACGTTTTGCAGTTCAGAGCCACCGTAATAACGTACTTACATTGTCCACGTTAGGTGCCCGTAGTTACAATTTCAACATGGCAGCGATCAGAAGTGGGGTGACTCCAGTTTGCCTGACGAGATGTTTGTTTCAACGGACGAATTTATCTAACCGAGTTAAGCATACATTTCCAGAAGGATGGAATCAGGTTAGTTTTGATCATGACTCGGTGCTGTCCGATTAAGGTGTTTTCTGGTTTCGTTGACAATAAACAGAGGGGTTTTCACTGACGCGTAGGCTACCATGGTGTGCATGCTTTGACTTTGACACAGCTTGTGTGTGTCCTATTACTCATTGAAGCCAGCAACAAGCTACGTAATTGAGCTAAAGCAAGAACCTGACACCCGTTGACATGATTGACGTTTAAAAATGTGTCTCATAAGTCTTAGTATACGTTATGCTAGTTTTCTCGGTAGCTAGTTAAAATGGTAGAACTTCCTGTAGATCTGAGCTGTTGCAGCTAGCATGCTAACTTAGCATGATGTTTTAGCCGGGAGTCAGGATACTATGTGTTTTGCATGGTGGCCACGAATGCCTTATGTCTGTGGTTTATTAAAGTGAACTATCTCTCACTGACCAGTCGTATTCTCTTCCTTCTGTAGAGGTTTATACAGAGTTCCCACCTACACATAGACTGCAGGAGTCCAGCCACCAGAGCCGTCCTTGGTCGGCGACACCATGGGAGGTTCTTATTGGTCAGCGCTGTGTCAGTCAGGCACAACAGCTCACAGGTGAAACAGCCATTTTTGTTACCTTATTGTGACATAAGTGTTAGCTTATGCCTCCGAAGCATTTCTGTTCCATCCTTGCATACTATTTCTGGGATGTTTAGAAATAGTATGCAAAATATAGATCAAGATCTCTTGTCAACCTTTACAGACCCCAATTGCACCGGTTCCCCCGTCAACTCCAGTTGTGGAAGCATCCATTCCTGTTTCCAGCCCTGTCATCGCAGACCCCACCCCTGTAATCGCACAGCCGATCTCTGAGTCGCTGATGGAGGCTGCTCCGACAGCCCTGGACGTGCTCCAGGGGCCCGGAGCTGAAGTCAGCCTGGCGGAGCTGGGTCTGGGGTGCGCCACTCCTGTGGGTCTGGTCCAGAACATGCTGGAGTTCTTCCACGTGGACTTGGGGGTTCCCTGGTGGGGTGCCATCGTAATAGGTAAACACTGATTGTTGCTATGCTACACCCCCACCAAAACTGAGCTTGGTTCAGATGGGTGCTACTTTATCCTACTCGTGTCACTTTGTATGAGCTTTTCAAGGCTTTCTGCTGAGCACTGCTGTCGAGGAATCATAATGCACTGCTAATTGTTGATTTTGACCTTGTTTATCTTACCCCAGGCACTGTGCTAGCTCGAATGTTGGTGTTCCCAGTGATCGTGAAAGGCCAGAGGGAGGCGGCAAAGCTCAACAACGTCATGCCAGAGATGACCAAACTCACCAGTAAGATGAATGAAGCCAAACAGAGCGGAAACAAGTTTGACTGTAAGTCCTCCCTCCTCCTTCTTCGTCTCTCATTATCTCAAACTTTCTGCCCTTGCTCTCTGTATATTTACCTGAAACGTACTAACTTCTATTCGTGCCTTACGGGAATGCAGTGTCATGCATCATCTTTCCCTCTGTCTAGTTGCCAAGGCGTACGCTGACCTCACAATGTTCCAGAAGAAGCATGACGTCAACCCCCTCCGTGGCTTCCTGGTCCCTCTGGCACAGGTTAGTGTCGAGTACTTCTCCTCTCTCACAAGACCCAGCGTCGCACAAGTCATGTTTGTATGACAGGCTGCAGCTCAACACTGTCCATGTCTACCAACTCTTATTCTAGTTAGTACGTATAGAGGAACACTAGGTTCTCTTCATGACAATGAATATAATCTCTCTCTCTCTCTCTCTCTCTCTCTCTCTCTCTCTCAGACACCAGTCTTCATCTCCTTCTTCATCGCTCTGCGCAAGATGTCCTACCACCCGGTGCCCAGCATGCAGACAGGAGGGCTGTTCTGGTTCACTGACCTGACTGCAGCTGACCCCTACTTCATCCTCCCTTTAGCCGTCACAGGCACCATGTTCTTCATACTGGAGGTGAGGGAGCATGGAAGCCGATGATGCATACTGGAGCATTTTAATGCTGCGTGTCAAAATGTCAGATATTGATTAGGATCTGTCAAGTGGTTTAGATCTCCCACTCAAATGACCCGTTCTTCCACCTGTTTCAGTTGGGGGCAGAGTCTGGTATAGACAACCCCAACATGCGAGCCATGAAGACTGTGTTCAGGATCATGCCCTTCATCATCCTGCCGCTCACCATCAACTTCCCCACGGTCAGCCTCTCTCGCCCCTTCCTCTCTCGCCCCTTCCTCTCTCGCCCCTTCCTCTCTCTCCCCTTCTCCTCTCTCCCCTTCCCCTCTCTCGCCCCTTCCTCTCTCGCCCCTTCTCTCTCCCCCATTCCCTCTATCCCCTTCCTCTCTCTCCCCGTCTCTCCCCTTCCTCTCTCTCCCCTTCCTCTCTCTCTTCTACGCCTCCCTTTTCTTGTCACAACATTAGTAAGTATTAGCGTAATTGCGCCCTCTGCTGTAAGACAGTGGTATCTTATATTCTGCTTCCTGTCTCTCCCCCCAGGCGGTGTTCACCTACTGGCTGACCTCCAACTGCTTCTCCCTGGGCCAAGTGGCTCTGCTCAAACACCCTCTTGTCAGGCAGAAGTTGCGGATCCCAGAGAAGATCATCCACCCCCCATCCTCCATGCCCCCCCAAGACGGCCTCTTTGACGGCATCAAGAAAGGTGGGTGTGGTCAGAGTGTGGAATATACAATGTGGGTAAAAAAATTGGGGGGGGGGGGGGGTCAAATTCTTCTCCAGGGCATAAAGTAATATTTACAATTACAGGTAAGAACGATATATAAATGTATCGACCCCCCCAACCTGTTGTATTTACCTCTTTTGGGGGGGGGGGGGGTCCAAGTCTGTAATTCACACCCTGGGTGTAGTCAGGACTCATTAAACAGAAGGCACTCATCCCATTGTACCTTATCTATTCACTGTCTCTGACACGGACATGTTCATTCTCCTCTGACTCTCTTTCTTTTTTTCTTTTTTTTTTTTTTTTCTTTTTTTTACACATCGCTGTCATCCCTCTCTTTCTCCCAGGCTGGAAGAACGCTCAGCTGGTCCACCAGCTGGAGGAGAGAGAAAAGAGGATCAAGAACCACCTGCAACTGGCCGCCAAAGGTCAGTCGCACCCTGGGCCTTCTCATCGTTCTGCTTCTTTCATATTTTTTTGATATGTTTCTCTCTCCTCCTTAACTCTTGTTACCTCATGCAGTTATGTGTTGTTCATTGTGTTTCCTCCGCTCTCCCGTCTATCCAGGTCCTTTAAGGCAGACGTTCAACCATAACCCCCTCCAGCAGGTGGCGCCACCCAGACCAGCAGGAGCAGCACAGGCCAAGACTGCCGCCCAGCCAACCAGCGGCAAGAAGAGGCCATGGGAAGAGACCATTGGATAAAGGAGAATGTGTGAGAGCTTGGAAGGCCCAATGAAATGTGTGTATATATTTATTGATGGGTAAGTCTGTGAAATGGTTGGTTGGAAGAACAGAGTGGGGTCTTGAGTGTATTATTCAAATTAAAGAGCACATGTCTGTAGCTTCATACCGTGGTGTGTTAATTGGGGGGGGGGGGGTCAGATGGCTGAGCAGTTATGGAATCGGACTATCAATCAGAAGGTTGCCGGTTTGATTCCCGGCCAGGCGATTTACGTTGTGTCCTTGGGAAAGGCATTTCACCCTACTTGCCTCGGGGGAATGTCCCTGTACTTACTGTAAGTGGCTCTGGATTTGAGCGTCTGCTAAATGACAATGTAAATGAAAAGAGCAATTCTCAGTATCCATGAGTGATTTATTATAAATACATTTAAAAAGTCTTCACTTTGCCATTTGTGAGGTCAATTAACATCCACCTCTGGTTTGGGGATGTAGAAAAAAGAAAAAAAAGAATACTAAAAAAAGCCTTTCACAAAGATCGTTACTTTGGCAGCAATACTAATATTACAGGTCAAACAAATACCCTTAACATGAGAGGTATGTGCCATGAGTGTCTTTACCCTTGGTGCTTCTGGTCTTTCACGATAGGAGATACTAAAGACATTTTCTCTGGTCATCAGTGCTTACAGTTTCAAAGATGTTCTCCATTCCTCAGTAAAGATCATTTATCCTACGTAATTACTTGCCCTTCAAAAATACTTGAGAATTACTCTTTAACTTCACAAATTTCGATTACGAACTGAACAATCAATTGAGAGATCTACCTCATTGTTCGGTTAAAACGACATATATCTCATATAGAGGAATGGTTAATTTATTCTTGTGGAATGTAAAGAATATTCTGTGATGTCTGCTTTTGTGTCATCTTGGCCCTGGCAGGATTCCATTGTCTATTCAGTACATGATCATGTCCATGATTGGTTAGCCAGGGCTTGGTCCAGTGAAGGATTTCTCTTGCTGACATGAGCACCCTGTTCTTGGCCACTCAGTGGAAGAATCTGGCCACCTGGGTGTGGTTGAGCCTCTGGGTTTGTGCGTCTTCAGTCAGTGAGATGTTAGTTTGAGGGTCTCTAATCTGCCTTGTCATCGGTGTCCATCTCAGTCAGAACAGAGTAACACACCTTCTGAATCAGCAGACCGAAGGAGGCTGAAGGAGAAAGAGATTGGGGGACAAAAGAAAATTTACCTGAAAGACTCAAAAATACATCTACCTTATAGTTTAGAGAATAACACAAACCTTTTCACTAAACGTTGCACGATGTGAAACAACGTTACTAGTAATGTTATTATATTCACATCAGAGTTGAATGTGAATGGAATTCTCACCAATATTCTTGCGAATCCACATGGGCCTTTTGTGGGCGGGAGTGTAGACACACAGGAAATAGACGGGCACCCCTGATAGGGCGATGCCGATGCCAATCAGGGAGTTGACAGTGTCACTGTAGAGCGGGACCACCACCAGGAAGACGGTGAGGAGACAGAAGATGATGGGGAAGAACAGACTGAGCTGAGAGAGGGAGAGAGATAGATAGAGGAGAATCATGTTAACACAAATGTGTATGAAAATGTGAGGAATGTTAACATTGCTATATTATATTTTCACAAGGTAAGTTCTCCACTGTTTTGGTGGGAATTGATCATTGGACTGACATTCAAATGAACATATAGATATATAATTAAAATATATATATCTTTTTTTTACCTTGAGTGGTCTCACTCTGTCAGGCTGTTTCCAGCGCAGGTAAAGTTGGCCCAGAATGGACAAGCCCACAAAGAACCAGTAGCTGAAGCTGTAGTAGTTAATGAGTCTGAAAATGTCCTCCACACACAGGTAGACCAGGGCCATGGCACCCTGCACAGCAGCAACACACAGCCAATCAGTGAACAGGCCTACAGTAGCATTGATGACAGCACCACATTCAGTTTGTTTACCCTCACAGGGAACAGAACTCGTGAGGCAGACAGAATTATGAGCTAGATAGACGTTGAAGCAGTTAATGGGTTAGAAGGATGGAATGCTAAAGCAGACAGAATTCTGAGACAGACTAAATTGTGACGAGCTAGGCAGACAATGAGAGGAATGGGATTCTAAGGCAAACAATCGGAAAACACATTTGACAATTTGGAACCAGACAGAATTCTATAGAGGTGTTTGCATACTGCCCCAACATACATCAACATCCCAACATTCATCAGAATGGCAGTTGTATTTGGAATGTTTGCAGAATAAGGTGAGTGCAGAGGTAAGTGCACACTATCCCAACAATGAACAGCTGTGTAAGCACATAGCTAACTGGTATAACTACCTAACCAGCCACAGAAAACAGCATGTGTTCAGAAACCAGGCAACATTGCACAGCTATAGCCAGACAGCTAGATATTCATCCAGACATATGATAGTATTGGTTGTTGTACATTGGGCCAGTGAGCACCATAAGAAAGACTAAAGTTGTTTGGAAAGGATCAACAAGACAGTAAAACAAGGCTCAGAAGAGTGAGAAGACAGAAAAAGAAGATGGCTGACTGACGTTGAAGAGGAGGGCTGGGATGGGTGTGTAGCGGGTGACGTGGATCATGCACAGGTAGTCGGGCAGGTGACCCTCTCTGGAGCCCACGAAGAACAGCCTGGAGGAACACACACTCGTGTCACACACCACGGGAACACACACTCACTGGAGTAGCCACACACACACACATCTCTACTCTGACGTCTGGTATCTACAGAAAAGCATGGTGAGGTGGTAAACAGGTGTAATGAAATGACGATGCTGATGACCAAAACACAGAAACAGGTATGTTCAGGAACAGGTGTGTTAAGGAACAGGTGTGTTCAGGAACAGGTGTGTTCAGGAGCAGGTGGAACAGGTGTGTTCAGGAACAGGTGTGTTCAGGAACAGGTGTGTTCAGGTCCCCTCTCACCTGGAGGCGGCCAGGATGGAGGCGTTGAGTCCTCCGAAGCAGGAGAGAGCCACAGCCAGCGGGATCGTCCAGTTCATCACTCCGAACACCTGGTCCGCGAATGTCTATGGAGGGTAAAACCAAAAAGGGTTGTGTATTTCCAAGCCTAGTAGCACCAATATCAAGGTAAATTACGGTTACATAGTTAATTGTAAGTCATGGTTAGAAACCAGAAAGTGAACCGAGTAAACAAACTATATAGAAAGTATTGATATTATATAAGGTGACTCACCACAGCCACAGCATCGCTGTCTAAAATGGCTTGCATGGGCAAGATAGCGTAGTAAGCCACGTTGGTCAGGATGTATATCACAGTTACGATGGGCATGGAGATTGCAATGGCCATGGGCAGGTTCCTGCAGTTCACACAAACAAACACCAGAGGGAGTTAGAGACGGGTTTTTAAGTCTGGGGAAGAGGGGGTAGGGGAAGGTAAAGGTAAGGCTGAAGGCAATGATCTGGCTCAGATTCAGGGTTAGTTCATTATGACTGAGCGGGTCACCAGTTAACCCCCCTGGGCAAGGGTGGGGAAGGAGGGAGGGGTGGAGGTGGGGAGGAGTAGAGGAGTGGAGGTGGGGAACAGTGAGGGATGTTTGTCACATAATCTGCCTGAGAACCCTGGGAGTAGCTTGTGATCCAATCACATGTCTTGGTCCATTTGATCAGCGTCTGGCTGTGTGAATCAGAGCGAAGGCTCAGATAAATACCAGGAGGAGCCTTAGCCCCCCTCCCTCTCACCCTACCCTCCTCCCTCCCAGCTTCCCTCCTCCCCTCTACCTGATACAAACCTGTCCTAAAACAACACTACTTTCAATCTGTCTTTCTGCCCTGTAACATCTGGGTCTTATCTTTTTTCAAACCCTAAACTTAACCACAATAAAGACAGTTTCCTCCACCCCACTCACCCTTACCCCCCTATCCCCCTCACCCCCCTCAACCCCTCCATTCCCCTCACCTCCCTCCCCTCTCACCCCCCCATCCCCCTCACCTCCCTAACCCCTCACCCCCCCCATCCCCCTCACCTCCCTAACCCCTCACCCCCCATCCCCCTCACCTCCCTAACCCCTCACCCCCCCATCCCCCTCACCTCCCTAACCCCTCACCCCCCCCATCCCCCTCACCTCCCTAACCCCTCACCCCCCCATCCCCCTCACCTCCCTAACCCCTCACCCCCCCATCCCCCTCACCTCCCTAACCCCTCACCCCCCCCATCCCCCTCACCTCCCTAACCCCTCACCCCCCCCATCCCCCTCACCTCCCTAACCCCTCACCCCCCCATCCCCCTCACCTCCCTAACCCCTCACCCCCCCCATCCCCCTCACCTCCCTAACCCCTCACCCCCCCATCCCCCTCACCTCCCTAACCCCTCACCCCCCCCATCCCCCTCACCTCCCTAACCCCTCACCCCCCCCATACCCCTCACCTCTCAGGGTTCTTGATCTCCTCTGTGACGAAGTTGAGGGTATCCCAGCCAGAATAGGAGAACAGTGCAGAGTACAAAGCCAGAGCGATGTTCCCAGGGTCTGTGGACGAGCCCTCAAACAGACCCTCAAAGTTCTTGGTATGACCTGAGAGAGTCGAGCCATACAGATCGCAGTCATTCTCATATCCAATTCAATGAATCTGTGCTTGTGCGTCAGGGAAAAGAGGTGTGTATGGGCGAGTGAGAGAAAGAGAGAGAGAAAGAGAGAGAGAGAAAGAGAGAGGGAGAGGGAGAGAGAGGCAGGGAGAGAGAGAGAGAGAGAGAGAGAGAGAGAGAGAGAGAGAAAGAGAGAGAGAGAGAGAGAGAGAGAGAGAGAGTTTAAAGTGTGCGTATGAGGGCTTAACAGTGCGTCAGTACCTTGTCCTATCTTGACCAGGCCTGTGATGATGACAGCGATGAGGGCTATGACTTTGGCGTAGGTGAAGAAGTCTTGGACTCTGGTCCCCCACTTCACATAGGCACAATTCACAAAGGTCAGCAAACCTGCGAGGTAGGTACAAAGAGTATAACACACTGTGATATGGACGCCCACACGAGAAGACACGTTCATGCTCACATGCACTGCTAGACATACAAATATCCCTGCGTGTGTGTTTGTGTGTCCAAGTCTGCCAAGCTTGAGGAAATGGGGCTGCTGACTCCAACAGACCTGCCTGTTTTTCAGATCAAAAAAGCTGAGAGCAGCACATCAGAGAGAGACATGACAACACACACACACACACACACACACAGAGACATGACCACACACACACACACACACAATGAGACATGACTACACACACACACACAGAGACATGACCACACACACACACACAGAGACATGACCACACACACACACACACACACAGAGACATGACCATACACACACACACACACACACACACACACAGAAACATGACCATACACACACACACACACACAGAGACATGACCATGTACACACACACACACACAGAGACATGACCATACACACACACAGACAAGGCCACACGCACTCAGAGACAGAGAGAGTCAGAAGTCTGGGGTAGGGCGCAGCGCAGTGAGAGAGAACACAGAACCATGTTCTCAAGGTTTAGCATGGTCAGGCTTGTGAGTACTTGACACTCTAACTTCTACTACAGAGATAACCATACGCCACATACTTTATTGACCTACTGACTGACTGACTGGCTCACTGATCTGCCCAACACTACATAGATATTGTATGTTACTTGAGAAAACATGTTTTTCAGCTTCCTCCCTATCCTTATCTCTCCCTAGGCCTTTATCTTTGTTTGTTCCTTCCAAGATCATAAACCTGAAGCATGGATTGGCTGTGGTCTGAATCGTCACAATCATCCTATTCCGAGGCTCTCATGCAGTTCGATACAGCCTAAACTGTAATCTTATCATCTGCATTTAGATACTGAGGAGATGTGCCTTTGGCCATAGAAAAAAACATTTCTGGTACTTGAAGGGGCGAACCGGAAGTGATTCAATTTCCCAAATGTCTTTCACATCTACAAAATGCCTGATCGTTTTCTTTCCGTTATAAAACTGTGGGAAAGTGTTTTGTCTTGAAAGCAGCATTGGCCCGTGGTCAAGTCCCAAGTTCACATGAACATCTCAACCTCACTTCTTACACATCAGTGACACATCAGCCTCCCCCAGCCCACAAACACAACCCCCATCTCCACCTCCTCCCTGTATGACAGGAACGATCATAACACCATCAATAATAGTCTCATCTCCACAGGCTGTTAGCTCAAATATAACATATGGTCCTACCCAGACAGACAACAGTGACCTGTGGACTGGAAGGAGGAGAGGGGGGCGGGAGCCCAGATGTACCAAGGCGTGGCATGTTGACAGTGGAAGGCTAGAAGGGTGGGAGGTTTGAGATCAGGTTCTGGTGGTCCAGTGGACGTAGATGTGGTCCAGATGTGATGTGAGACTGGTGTGTGTGTGTGTGTGAGTGTGTGTGTGTGCGCGCGCATGTGTGTGAGTGGCAGCACCATGCTGAGCCAGTCATTTGCCATTAGCCCACAGGTCAGAGTCTCTTTCTCTCACTGCTGGAATAGCTTCACAGCTATCAGCACATTCATATCCTTCAAAGCTTAACTTATCTGTGTGTGTGTGTCTGTGTAGGAGTTGATGGGTGGATGCATGCCAGATAATTTATTACTACAGCAGTCAGTGAGGTTTGGGAACTTGGATGTGAAGCCACATCTCAGTAAGACTGGGTTCTGTTTGTCAGAGTTTCTGTCAAGTGTCTGTCCCAAAGTTTTGTCTCAACATTCTGTCTCAGAATTCTGTCTGTCTCAGTGTTCTATCTGTTCCAGAGTTCTGTCTGTCCCAGAGTTTTGTCTGTTCTTATCTCAAAATTCTATTAATTAGTCCACTGTTCTGAGAGTTCCGTCCATTTATTATACTGAACTGAGTGATCACAGAAGAGATAAGCTCTCAATGTAGATCCCTCCCTGACTCACTCTTAGTCTAGATATTATCTCCTTATCCTTGGCATGGACACTGATAACACCGAACTGTTTTTTGAGAAGTTGAGTAAAATGATCTTTTCCCTTATTCTGTGTATTTTACACAGGAAGCGCGTGAGGCCTGTCATAGTTCTCCCCCTCTGTTCCTCTTTCACCCTGTGTGTGTTCACAGTTCTCCTGCCACGACGCTCCCCCGGTCCTCTAGTGAGCTCCTGGTTATTTCTGTTCTCCCTTTTTTCACAAAGACAGACACATTCTCCCATTTACCACAGTCCAGAACTCCCCCATCAACCTTTCTCTCTCTAACCCACACACACACACACACACACACACACACAGTCTACTTACAGATACAGGCTGCAGCCAGCAGACGATTGGCTACATAGGGAGCTATGCAGGTGGGGAAGATGGGCTGCACCATGTAGTTTGAGAACGTGATGGCTATAACCGCCTGGCTGGTTGGTTCTATGATGAGCAGCGACGTCCACAGCCTGATGAAGGCCATGAAGCCTCCGAAGGCCTCCAGGATGTAGGCGTAGCTGGCCCCAGACTTGGTGATGGTGGTGCCCAGCTCGGCGTAGCACAGGGCCCCGAACACGGAGAAGATGCCCCCGATGGTCCACACTACCAGCGACAGCCCGTAGGAGGCGCTGTAGATCAGCACTCCTTTGGGGGAGACGAAGATGCCCGAGCCGATCATGTTGCCCACGATGAGGCAGACGCCGTTCAGGAGCGAGATCTCCTTCTTCAGCTTCATGGATTCGTTGGAGCCTGCTGATTTGAGAGAGGTGCCACCATTGCTCGCCTCGCAGAGCGAGTCTTGTCTGGGGGCGGGGCTGTAGGTAGCCATTGTTTTGGATTGGAGGTGGCTCAGAGGGGAAGAGGTGATGGGATCAGCGATCAGGCGGCAGAGCAGTCAGTCAGTGAGAGGGGAGAGGTTTATTGCTTGAGGCAAAAATGAAACTTTTTTTTCTTCCCCCAACTATGGTCCCACAGGTGACATCTGTGGAAAACATAAAACGAATTAGACAGTGTGCGGGCGTTGCCATGGGCAACCATTGATCCCAGATGTGGGTACACATTTATGAAACGTTTGTGAGAACAACACGGAAGCCGCCTCAGGGCGCCGGCATGTTCACCCAGGCAATAGTGGCCACACATGCACACGCCCACACACCCGCAGCTTGGTATTGGTTTTTACAGATGGCAATTTAAGAGCCATTAGAGTACAGAGTAAAGGGGCTTTTAAGGTTGAGTGTATTGACAGAGAGGCAGACCGAAAAAAAAAGTACAAAGTGACAAATGTGCCTGAAAAAATTGCAGTGTTCATTACCAGTTTCAACTTCCACCACGATAGTTTAGTCTAAACAACTAACTGACACAAAAGTATACACACAGATACTCTTTACGACGTGTCAGCATGATGATCCAGTCACATGTTTTCCAAAGTTCATCACCCTCAGCATGAAAGTCTAATGACTAGAGTCTAATGAGGAGAGACGCACGTGGCCCGGGCTGATTAGGAAGACTGGGCTTATGAGCTACATTCTCAGACACACATACGCCTCATGCCTATAACATACATTCTCCGCGAGACACACACACACACACATGCATTGTGTCAAAACATGTCAGACACACACACATCATCCATCCAAACACACATGATCTGAAACAGACAGACACACACCTCTACGTTAGTGAATGGCAAACACGTTCTTTCGATCCCTCAGTCCCTCCTACCGCAGCAGCTTGGTCTTGGGTTCGACAGACCAGAAGGCGGACAGAGAAACCCACTCACGCAGACCACTGTGTGAGTGGCGGAAAGAGACCGAGAAGTTCAGAGTGCTCACCCAGCGATATGCAAGTTCAAAAGGAAGACTGATTTCACAGTATTGGACTGCAGATAGCCCTGGCATGTGACTACAAGGAGAGCTGGAGACAGAGGGAGGGAGGGAGGCTCCTCAAGGACCAGAGTGCAAGGTCCACAAGGCACAGATAAACTCTCCCAAGAGGCTTCAATATGTCCACTCAAGGTTATACACATGACAGTTTGTCAGTCTCTTTCTCCGTCTTACTGTTGCAAGTTAGTGGCAGGCAGCCTCTGAAATCAGCCTTAGGTGTTGCACCGACAACTAATGTGAGCCTCTCACTGGTTAATCTTTACAGTAGAACTGATAAACGAGTGTATTGATGAACATGCCCAGCGAGCCAGGAATGCCATGAGGTTAATAAATGAACTAATGATTTTTAGGGGAATAAGTGTTAAACATCATCATAGGGCTTACCAGATAACACCCTTTGACCACTGTAGAGGCAACATCTGGTCGCTCCAATAGTCTGCTTTTATTGGCTACATTGTGGTTATTACCTTCTCCAGATGCGCGTGCAGGTGAACTTGATACCTAGCGAGGAGTCTTATTTTGGTCTTCCTGTTCGCTCTCGATTCAGTGTCCAGAGATCTATAAAACCTTGATCTCAAGTGCGGACATCCATTCAAACTTCATAGATTTTCAAACGACTTCCACAATACCTTCCGTCTGTCCTTGCGCACGCTTCTCTCTCCACTTTCACTATATCAGTCACGCGTCCACCGATCGCAGGCCCGGCTTTAACCGATGACCGTCTGTCTGGTCTGAAGGTGCTCCATTTGATCAGCTGATGAACTTCTGCTTTCTGACGCGGCTTCCAAGGGGACAAGAGAGGAGGTGAGGAAGTGGGAGTGGTTTCAATTGATGACTTGCTACGACGCTTTTGAGTAGGTGTAATTAATTGGGTTTCTGTTGAACTGATTAATCCATATCATCAACGTTAAATGGGGCCACGTAGAGTCTTCGGTGATTAACACGGTGCTTCGTATGACAACAATAGCTGACAAAGTTGGACAAGCTTATAGGTCATATGTTCCAATGACTGTAAACATAACTGCAGCAACTACAAATCGTTTAAATTGTATTTAAAATCGCGAGTTTCCGTTCACTTGTTGGTATTTGCATACATAGGCTATATTATGATCATAATTAATCTGACATTTTAATTCCCGATACAAGACTGAACTAGTCTTTGCAAAAGAAGTATGTGCATTAGACCCAGCAAATAATTAAAAGTACAAATTAACCATTATTTCGAAACGGTGGGAGGGAGTCAGAATGTCAGTCAAGTTTGATGTGTTTATCTTAGAAATAGCCTAGTATATGGCCTACAGCCCCCTCTGGTGGGAAAAGGTAACCGTTCCTTCAGTGGAATCATTTAGTGTTCGATGACTTCGAATGGAATCTGGTGTTTGTTTTTTTTGCTTATTGTCTTTAAAAAGTCAACTTCGACTTGCTGGAAAAAAAAAAGTAAAACATCAATTAAGATAATCAGTCATGGAATGTTTGTTTGTTACTTTGATCTAGACAGTTAACACTTATCTATGATGATTTTTCGACAGCGACTGATTAAAGTAGTACTGTCGATTAACATTAGCATAATGTGAATTGTAATCAATAGCAAAGCCACCTGTTGATTATCTGCAGGGGTCGGGCTAACCTGATCAAGACGGCTGTCCCCGCCCACATCTAAGACTACGCCTTTTCACAAGTCGTCCATCTCAAACTGAAAACCAAACATTGGGAACGTCCTTTCACCCTAATTCCTATCCCTTTTTGATTGAGACATGTCTCTATCACTGAAACGCATGTGGACAAACTTCTCACACATGGGGGTTCCTTTCAGCCCTTTGTCTCTCTCTCTCCCCCATTCCCCCTTCCCTTGCCCCCCCTCCAGATTCCTCTCCTTGGTTACCGGTCACCATGGTTTCTGGAGCCTCAGTAGTGTGGGGATTACCAGCCATTTTGGGGACAGCTGGCCAGGTTGGTCCACACTGCCCCCTGTCCTGCTTCCAGTCACACAGGGGGGATGAGGGGTGTCATTGTGTGCGGATTAGAGCTTCCTGGGTGTCAGCCCCATTACACATGGAGGGGGAGAACACAGAGAGAGGGGGAAATAAAAGGGAAAATGAAAGAGTGAGTATGAAAGAGAGTATGACACACAGAAGGACAGGGAGGGGGGGGGCTCTACAGCTGCACTTTCAATCACACTGCGGCACTCACACAGGCACTGATTATCCCTTGTGTACACACACACAAACACACACACACACACACACACACACACACACCTCATAGAACCCGAGGAACTGAAACATATGAAAAGAAAATGAGGGCAGAAAAGGCAGAATAAGTAGACTGCTATCGAAGCAGCAGACAAAAGAACTCAGTCACACACAGGGCATTGAGACAAACAAGCAGACAGGCCGACAGGGAACACTCAGACACGGAACACTGTCATGCTCACGGAATACTTAAACAGAGAGTGGAACCGAATGAGACATAAGCTATTCTGGGACGAATTGTGAACACACAAACGACAACCTCGATAAAAAAAAGGGGGGTTCTTTTTCACCATCACCGTCATTTTATTTTCTCTTTTTGACATCCTATGTGGAAGCACTTTTTTTTTTTACTACAGTACAAAAACAATGGCGGTATACCATTTCAAAATGAAACATACAAAACTATTACTGAGCTAAGTAGCAGGGATACAGTGAAGACAAGTTCTGCAGGGGCAGAAAACTTTAACTCTCAAGTGCTTTGAGAGAAGAGGGGGGGGGGAAGGAGGAGAGACAGGAACACAAAGGAGGAAGAGAAGGGGTGAGGTAAATATATCAGACACCGACAAATCATCCTGGTCTCTGGCGAAGATCCGTTGGTTCACACATACACACACACACTCACACACACACACACGCACGCACACACCTCCCTTAGCTCGTTTCAGTACACCACAGTGCATACATACAATATCTGTTCTGTCCCTTATTTTAAACAGATAAACCGATTACAATCACTGAAGTTGGAAGACTGATTGGGCATTAGATAAGGTGATTACAGAGTTAGACCAGGACAGGTCGAGGATTTACAAAGTCAACATACCTGGCAGTGTAACACAATCATCATCATCATTAGCATCATCACAATCGTTGTGTTTGTATAAATGGACGTATGAACAGCAGTTGACACAGTGCAACTCCATTGACATTTCAGAACAGCAGCATGACAGTTTAAAAAAAGAGAAAAAAAAAAAAAAAGATTTAAAAGATGGAACCAAGGTTCATATTTACAATGTGGCCGCTGCTAAACTGGCCTATTTTGGTGTTAAGTTTGTGTAAAATACTTTTTTTACCTAAACCTGGTTCTTTTCATTTTACAGTAGTTCTTGTTTGAAGTAGTTTGTGCTGGAAATACAGTACCATCAAACACACACACATGTGTTTTTGCCTCTAGGGAAATTCTGTAACATGCATCGATAAGGCCTCACTGTGTTCTTTGAAATAGTAACATTATTTCATAACTGACTTGACTGAGTCACTACCTCAAAACAATCTAACATGCCACACTACTGGATAGACTATCCCTACTGGACTATAATATAAAAAAATAAACATAGAATCAGTGATTCTAAAATGGATCAATTTAATCTGAAAATACATTTCCTTGTCAGGGCTTTTCTAACCAAGCAGACTCTGCTTTTTACTCAGTAATGTCTTCAGGTTTCTTGCCTTCACCATAAACAGTGGGAACTTCCTCCGGAGAGGAAATTTGCTCAGGAGATTTTACCAGTGGCTGAACATCAATCTTTTCTCCCGGGGTCCCATTGGCTGAATTTGAACTCCGATCCTCCACAGTCTCGTTTTCATTGGCCGGGATGACCAGTGGAGCCTTTGAAGAGGCGTTAGCCACAGCTCCAGGATGGGTTTTCATGTGTCCCTGTTGAACAGAAAAAAACAACACTTTAGGTAAGGTATATTATATATAATATACATATATTTTATTATATCAAGGTGTTTTGATTCCAATCTACAACAGTAGTGTATGTTTATACCTTGAGTCCACTGCGGCTGGCGTATGCCTTTCCACACTGGGAGCAGCTGTAGGGTTTGTCTGGGCGGGGGGCCTGGGGAGATGGTGTTGGTGGTGCTGGTGGTGTTGGAGCAGTCTGCTGCACTGCCTCCTGCTCCGCCTTCTCTTGGGAACCATCGCAAACCTCCGAGGGGGTCTCCTCGTTCGTCTCAGTACCCAGGACGGATGAGCTGTCCCTGGGCGAGGTGCTCTCCTTCTCCCCCACCGTGGTGACTGCCGGCTCCTCTTCCGAAGTGGGCTTCTGTGTGAGTTCGTCTGTTGCTGGCTCAGAGGCTGCTGCTGCCGCTGTAGGGCTGGCTGAAAGGGGGAGCTCAGGTGACTGGTTTAGGGCTGGGGAGCTCGGGGTGGATTCAGGGGCGGGGCTACCTCGATGAGAGCCAACTTTGTTCTCTGCGGCTGGTGAGGCGTTACTGAGGCTCTCTCTCAACCCACCGTCCAGGCCAGGCTTGGAGATGCACAGGGAGAGGGGCTGGTCCTCAGCCTCAGCCTCTCCACTGACTGCTGGGGCAGAGATGGAGACGATCGGAGCGTCAGCGTCAGCGAGGTCAGCACGGGTGGGAGTGGAGCCATTAGTTAGCCCATCGTTGGTCTGGGGGCTTTCTTTCTGACCGAGGGCCTCTTGTGGATTATGAGTCAGAGGTGGACTAATACTGGTAGTGGAGGGGTCAGATTCCACCTTCGGGCGACTCAGATCAGCTGCCAGGGATTGCTGCTTGGGAGCCACCCCCAAATCCAAACCGCCGACTTGGACTGGAGGGTTCTGGACGATAGAGCCGCTGTTGCTGCCCATGGTCAAGGCCAGAGGGAGAAGTTGTTGGGGCTTGGATGGGGAGACGGAGGGGTGACTCATCTTCCGGTGGTTCGCGTCGTCCTCCAGAGGCATTTCCGTGTCGTCCTCCGGAGGTATCTGTCCCCCCAGGTGCAAGCGGATGTGGTGCTGGAGCACCAGGGCGTTGGTGAACTTGCGGGGGCACAGCGGGCAGGAGTTCTGGGCGCGGGCGTTCGGAGGGCGGGCACGGTGGGTGGCCAGATGGGCCCTCAGGCTGCCCTTGGTGGAGAAGGAGCGGCCACACAGCTTGCAGGGGAAGGGGCGCTCCCCCAGGTGGGTGGCCTGGTGGAGGCGCAGCGCCCTGGGGCAGCTGAGCACACGTAGGCAGACCCCGCACTGGTTAGGGACCAGGGAGGGGTTGTTGGATCCGAGGAGGTCGTGGTTGGCCAGATCCATCGCCCCCGCCGTGGTGTTGGGGCTCAGGCCTAAGGCTGCCATCATCTCTCTGCGGTAGGCGTTGGAGCTGGTGGTCAGGTCTTGGCCGTTCATGTCCCCGTTGGCAGAGTTGTCGTCCTGGAAACGCGAAGAGGAGGCGGCGCCTCCCTGGGGCTGCTTCTCCAGCTTCTGCACCAACCGCTGCAGCTTGGAGGTGTCGGAAGTCTGGGTGGAGGAAGTGGGGGAAGAGGTCGACGATGAGGTGGGTGCTTTAGGGTACGGAGGGAAGGGGAAGGGGAGCTGAGAGTGGGGGGAGGCGAGGTGGGAGGCGGAGGGGTGTGTCGGCGGGCGGAGGAGGGCGAGGTGGTGGGCAGACGCCCCGCCGGGGAAGAGGATCTTGGGGAGGTGGGCCAGCTGGGAGTAAGGCGAGCTGGGGTGCAGTCCAGAATGAGGAGGGGTATTCTCGTCGAACCTCTGCTGCTTGGCTCCCTTGAACAGGCTCCCCATGGCGGACGACGAAGAGCCCGCCGAAGACGGAGACAAGATGCTGCCGGAGGCGCTGGCCGCGGCGGCGGCGGCGGCGGACGCCCGGTTGAGCTGCAGCAGGGAGTGGGCCGTGGAGAGCAGCGCCATGTCCACGTTGGGGGGCAGGGGGAGGGAAGAAGAGGAGGAGGAGGGGCGAGAAGACCCTCCGGACAGGAAACCCAGAGCCATACTGTCCGCCAGCCCCACTCCTCCTTTCACGCCTGCAAAAGCCTCCTCGTCCTCCGCCCGGCGCTTCCTGCGCCTCTGGCTGGTGGAGGTGGCGGGGCTGGGGGTGGGCGTGGGCGGGATCTGGTCGGACAGGGCCGGGGGCAGCAGGGAGAGAGAGAGCTCTGGGTTCTGCTCGCGGTGCCTCAGGAAGTGGGCCTTCAGGTTCCCCCGGGTGGTGAAGCGGCTCAGGCAGACGGGACACTGGTACGGCCTCTCGCCCGTGTGGGACCGCAGGTGGATCTGGAGGGATGAGTCGCTGCTCAAGACCTTCCCGCAAAACCGGCAGGCGTGTGGCGGACGCCCTAACGAGGAGGAGCTCGCCGAGGACCCGGTGGAAGAGCTGGGGTTGAAGAGGTCCTGAGAAAGGCTGGAGGTGGGGAGGGGAGGCGTGGGAAATCCGACCCCGTTGCTGTGGCCGAAGGGGGACGTATTGGAAGACTTCTCGTGGAGGTAGCGTGGGGGGAGACCCAGAGAGAGAGATAGGGGGTGGAGGGAGGCAGCTGATGAACTTAGGGTGGAGGAAGAAGAAGAGGACGAGGTAGAAGAGTGCGGAGCCCGGTTCCCATTACTTTGAGAGAGGCTGGTTGACACCGCTGGCTGGGGGAAGAGGGAGGGGAGCCCAGAAAGGAGAGACGAATCTGAGGTAGGCCGAGTCGGGGCAGGGGAGGGCTGCGTTGGGGAAGGAGATCCAGATCTGTGGTGGCCGTTGGTAGCCGCTTGAGGCCCATCCTGGGAGTAAACAGCCCCTCCGAGGCGGAGGACGTGCCTGCAGATCTCCTCGGTCATCTGCATCTGGTGGATCTGCCTCTGCTGCAGCAACCTGAGCTCCTCCAGCAACACCGCCAGGGTTGGAGGAACTTGCATCTGACCCGGGCCCAGGGGGCTGGAGGCCGTCTGCTGCCCGGGACTGGTCACCTCCTGGTGGGTCGTGGTACCCAGAGAGGACACCGAGGAGGAGGAGGAGGTGGTGGTGGCAGACCGGCCCATCTGAGGGGAGGTCATGGTGGGGTGGGAGAGGCTCTGGTGGGTGAGGGTGTGTGGTCCAGACGTCTGACCGAGGAGGAGTGGAGGGGAGTGCGTCTGGGAGGACAGAGACGGGTGTGGGAAGTCTGGGGAGAGCGAGGAGTGGGTATTAGGGAGGGAGGTAGTGAAGGGGGTGATGTTGCTGGGCCAGTGTGGGGGGGGGGAATTCTCGCTGGGGAGGGATGGCGCGTGGAGCCCCCCGGGGGACGGACGAGGGGCCAGGGGGGGCTGGCAGTCCTGGAGGGAGGTGGGAGAGGACGAGGATGAGGAGGAGGTCAGTTCTGAACCCAGAGAAGTGGACGGTGATTTCACAACCAGCTGGTCATCTGTAGACGGAGGGAAAGACAGTCATAAGGAGATGCTCGACACTACATGCATACAGCAACTGAACAATGAATCTGTGAAGACTGAGGTCTGCCAAGTCTCCACGTTCCACACATTCAAACAAGCCAAGCAGGCTACAAACAAAAACAAGTATGACAGGCCCTAACAGTTTACTTGACAAGAAATGCATATACGACACACATTACACTTCAATGAAGTATTCGAGGCTATGTTTTTAAAGCGTATCAGTTTTTCAACACGACAAAGGCAACATAGTCTCTACAGCTTCTTTCTTTTGTCTCATTTTACTCTGTGCTCTCCAAAGCACAAATCTTAAGCGTCTTTATCCCACAAAAGCTGGCAGACCACCTTGCTGCTATGACAACACCTTTCAGAAGACAATGCACATCACCAAGACAACCCATAACCCCTCTTAACCCACCCCTCACTCCAGCAGTTACGTCTTTCATCTCCTCATTCACCCTTCCCCCTTACGTCACAACAGGGGTCAAGGGTCGGGCCATGCTAAGGGTTGTGAGCACTGTCCAGGCAGCTCTGATTGGTCAGTTTGTGTGACCCCTCGAGCTCTGGGGTCAAATTCTTTCAAAATCTTGAGCACAGAGTGAGAAAGACTAAGGGGGAAAGAGGGGGGAGGGGAAAAACAATGGAGAGACACACTAAGTATTCCCTGCTGGAGGGCTGTATAGTGATGGAATTAATGACTGTACTTCTCACTACTTCTAAGGGCTGAGTAGCTCCTCATTGAAACAGAGACAGATTCAGGCTCATAGAATGAAATTCTAGTTTGAGAACGAATTACGCGAATAACTCGTTTAGTCGAAATGCCGGTATGAGGTATGTTCCTGGTGCCAAACATTAGATGGAAGGTTGAGGTGCATGCACCCCCCCCCCCCTTCAGATTTGTTCTACCTTCTACACCCCCAACTGAGAGGGAGTATACAGTCAATAGAACTGCAGGGTGAGAAGGGGGGGGAAGCATTGAGAGAAGGGTAGAAAAAGAGGGGGAAGAACAAGGAAATGTGAAAGAAAGAAGTATGGAGAGAAGGGAGAGGGAGCATAGAAGGGTAGAGATTAATCTTTACCAAAACAGCCCTTACCCTTCCCCCATGTAGCTATCCACATTTTTGGGTGAATAGGAAACTTCTGTATGCCAATGGTAGACCCCCAGCAGTGGGGCCTGCCTCAATAGTGACTAACATCACAAGAAAATGGCCGCAGATTCATTGAATGTAAATATTTAGTTTGCTTGGTCTGTCCTGTAGAACCTGCAGTAGAATTTTAAGTGACTGCAGACAAACTTAGCATTGACATCAACCAGGGGCCTATACTGAAGATAATGGTGAAAAATCTTCAACATGCACATCAAAATGTCATGCATTTGAATAAAAACAAATTCATTGGTAGGACTACAAAAAGTACACCATTAACTTATGAATGAACCAGCTAAATCAACCAGTGCTTTCATTGCAGAGGAACCACAGAGCAATGACAAAAGAAAGGACCTATTGATACTGACCGCGAGAGCTGTAGGTTTATGTGGCGACCTGTTGCTTGGATTCTGCTTAGTGGGAGTAATTTCCCGTTAATAGTAACACATGCACTAGAATAATAATGAACTTTTCTCACCGTGCGATAGCAGCAGCGTGCCCCCCGGATCCGCGTTAACGAGTTGCTGAGGTCTTTTCTGTTTCCGGCGTGACATGATTCACGAGGGGCCAGAGAGAGAGGGGGGCATCAGTCGATTAAACCACACCGGGCACTTTTCGCACTTGCACGCGTTCCAAACAATCCCCAAAACCAAACAATTCCTCTATAACTCCTGATTGCAGTTAAGTGGAGTTTCAGGTAGCATTTGAACTGGGAGTAGGCTATCAAAAGTTGATTCCTTGGATTGAGAAAAACGGTTTTAAAAGTGGAAATCCGTGTGACTGCGCCGTGTCATTTGATGCCGCAGTGAGTGCGTGTGTGGCTGTTTTTCTAAAGTCTTCTCTCTCCCAAAACTTGCCCAAATTGCGCCCCTCCTCTCCTGCTGTTCCCCTGCATGCATACACTCACACATCACACGCACACACATTACACACGCATACACTGCAGTCACACACAACCTCTCCCTGTTCTTCAATGAGATTTGCATTTCAATAGCATGGAACACACAGGCTCCTGGTTCACTCTTTCTTCCGTATTTTCTCTATACATGCACCGCACAGCAGTTAAACTTTCAATCAAAAAATGACAATGTGATGTCAAAAAACACATGGATTCAACCAAAAATAATATATGCCTCTCTTGTTGGACTTGTAAAGGATGTTGAAACTTATTTTCGGAAGACATATTTATTAAGTCTCATAAATTAAACGCATTTTTTGTAGCTCCACTTTTAGAAACAAACCAGGTCTACAGACGATAGAAGACCTGACTTGTAGACTAATATTTAGATTCGAACTTCTAAATCAGTTTAGGTCTTCCACTTTGATGATTTTGTACAGCACTTGTCGGCATTGGCTGTTTTTAAATGTGCTCTATAAATAACAATGACTTTACTTGACTAAAGTGTTATGAATTTAACAATAACATTTGAAAATCATAACAACAATCATAATTGCAATCGCAAGATAGACAGAAATATGTTGGTGTGGTTCCTGCAGCCGAATGAATGGGGTCCATTTGCCTTTCATTTTAAGATGGCTAATTAACGGGGGTGGGGGGTTCTCGAGATTGCCCAGCCACATTAGAACATGGATGTGTTCCATGTTCTGTCTCCCCAGCGCACACTACTGCCTGAACCCCCCGACCCCCTCCTTCCACTGCTGCGCGCGGAGCTCTATTTAAAAGGGAAAGAATAGATGGGAATCTGCGACAATGGCGCACTGGACACAGTTGAGTGAGCATCTCCGTCTCCCCTCTCTCACTATGAACCCCCGGATCCACTGCTGTTCTGCACAATGCCCCTCTTTCACCCCCCGCCCTCACTCCTGTACCACGTGGAGCAGGGATAAAGGGGAGATAGAAAGAAAATACCACATTTAAGTAGGTGTCCCACATGTATGACTTCAGTGTCTGTGCACATGAAAACATGCTGCATATCAAACGGAAAAAAATAATTACTAACATTGTTAGAATTACATGACATTTTAACAGAAAATGAATCAGGGTGCCACGGTTTTGTAATCAGATCTGTAAAATGTAAAAATAAATAAAAAGAGTAAAATGTAGACAGTGTTATGATTGGTTAAGTGAGAAAGTAGTCAATAATAGCCAATCAGATTACTTTACCTGTTCAGTATTTTGAAGGACATTTTAACCTGCCATCTTACTAGCACAGGTTTTTTAATGTTACTTTATCATTGACGCTTCCACATTTGTCGAAGTTATTTGTCAAATATTGGTAAACATTGTATCATCATTCATGCATGGATTTTAGGGCTCGGTTCGGACTGTTTTTGTGTTACAATTTAGCTCACTTTACAGTAGCAAGCTAGCTAGTTAAGTAACACCAAACACGCCTGTGTGGCAAGCTAGGTAGCCAACAGTAAGATAAATTACCACATATTGCTGTTGTCTGATCTAGTTTTGTGATACTGTTATATTATCCTGTGTGGGCCTAAAGTTCCCTAAGGTAGCTATACTTCTGTCAGCTGGTGCTAACTACCTACTCGTGGTAACCACCTAGCTTGCTCGTGGAGTTCTAACCATCATCTCTTGTGATGCTTTTGTGTCCTGTTGTAGCTGATTTACTTTATATACATGTCTCTCTGCGACGATACTCTGCTCTGCAACTTCCCGAAGTGTCGGTCTAAGTTGTGTGGATTTGCTTGGGTCACGGCCTGTTCACATGCCTTTTGCGATCAGCACGGTTCCGGTGAGTTCAGTCGATCCCCAGCGATCTGTCCCGCCTGTTCCTCTGCGCTCTCGGGGAAGCTTGACATCGTGCGCACAGAGTTGTCCCCATCTGAGGAGTACAAGGCCATGGTCCTCGCGGGACTCAGGCCAGAGACTGTACTGGACATCAGTGCACGCGCGCTGGCCTTCTGGACTTACCAGGTCAGCGAGGATGTTTTTTTTTTTGACTCTTCAAGCACACCACTATTCAAATGGTTCGGCATTGTGTTTGATGTGTGTGCAAATCCGCATGAAACGGCGATTATCACATGCTAGTGCCACCACGTGAGGATCTCTGGTGTGTGCTTGTGTGTGCGGCAGGTGCACCAGGAGCGAATGTACCAGGAGTACAGCCTGTCCAGGGCAGAGGGGCAGGTGAAGCAAATGGAGAAAGTCCTGACCCAACAGAACCAGAGTAGAGAACTGGAACTCGGTGCGATGAGGGGGGAGATTGCATCTCTGAAGAAGGTGCTTGTAACCTATGCATCACTGATAAATGACACTCCTAACTGGTCCTAAAACGCTGCAGTGTCTGTGAGCATGTCCTTGAGCCCAGGCCGTATTAGCAGGTGTGACCTAAGGTGGGTCGGTCGCTGAGGTGCTGTGACTCACAAACCTCCTGTGTGGAAGACCTGTTGAGGACCGACCCTGCTTTTCATGCTGAACCTCTCCACCCCGCTGACATCTTCTCCCTTCTTCATTTGTCTTTCCACCACCACCTCCTCCTCTCTTCCCGTCACCCAGGTGACGGATGAGTACAAGAGGAAGTACAGCGAGGTGTCGGAGCGCCTGATGGAGAGGAACAGACAGTACCAGAAGCTGCAGGGGCTCTACGACTCCCTCAGGCTGCGTAACATGGTGGTGGGGGAGAGAGAGACAGCCCCCCACGGAGCCTCCGACTTCACCTCAGGTGAGAGGGAGACAGAGGGAGAGAGACAGAGGGAGAGAGGGGCAGAGACTTCACCTCAGGTGAGAGGGAGAGAGACAGAGGGAGAGAGACAGAGGGAGAGAGACAGAGGGAGAGAGACAGAGGGAGAGAGACAGAGGGAGAGAGGGGCAGAGACTTCACCTCAGGTGAGAGGGAGACAGAGGGAGAGAGACAGAGGGAGAGAGACAGAGGGAGAGAGACAGAGGGAGAGAGACAGAGGGAGAGAGACAGAGGGAGAGAGGGGCAGAGACTTCACCTCAGGTGAGAGGGAAAGAGAGGCAAAGACTTCACCTCAGGTGAGAGGGAGAGAGAGGCAGAGACTTCACCTCAGGTGAGAGGGAGAGAGAGGCAGAGACTTCAGCTCAGGTGAGAGGGAGAGAGAGGCAGAGACTTCACCTCAGGTGAAAGGGAGAGAGAGAGGCAGAGGGAGACAGAGGCAGAGACTTCACCTCATTTGAGAGGAAGAGAGAGGCAGATAGGCAGAGGGAGAGAGAGGCAGAGGGAGAGAGAGACAGAGGGAGAGAGAGGCAGAGGCAAAGAGACAGAGGGAGAGGGAGGAAGAGAGACAGAGGGAGAGAGAGGCAGAGGCAAAGAGACAGAGGGAGAGAAAGACAGAGGGAGAGAGGCAGAGGGAGAGAGAGGCAGAGAGGCTGAGGGAAGGAGACAATCTTATTGTAGATGGGGGTTTTTTACGTTGATAATTTGCTGTCTGTATGATATCCATCTTTACAAAGTAGTCCTTGGTAACTAGTAAAGAAAGGAAATACAGGAATACATTGAGAGAATGCAGGAAACTATGCAAACAAAACACTTGAGACAGGACACAAAGAAGCATGTATACTGTAGGGACAACAGGGTGAACACAGGATGAAGTTAGTTGATGGCTCAAAGGGGAAAACGCCTTGACAAAAACAGGAGACACTGAACCTCCTGCGTGTTCTCCAGGAGTGGTCAGGCAGCCCTCTCCCAGAGGAAGCCCTTCATTCCTGGGCATGGGCCCCGAAGGGGACAGCCGGCTCTTCTCCTCCCTGGAGCCCGAGGGTGCGAGGACCTTCTTCCAGTTCAGCTCCCCAGCCAGAGAGAGAGGGCGCTGCTTCATCAAGAAGCACTGAGCGTGCCTACTGGTCAAGACTGTCGGATGAGGTGTTTGTCATCTGATGGTTAGATGAATTACAGGTTCATTGGTTATTGCCTATTGTTGCAGTTTTGTTTTGATTATCGTGTTCTTTAAGTTTTATAAAAATGAATTTTGAATTTCAACTTTATTACCAATGCTTGTATTTGTGAAAATTTCAACTTTATTACCAATGCTTGTATTTGTGAAGTTCTGTCCAATTTGGAATAAATTATTAGTCTTCATTCTATGTGGGAAGTTTGTTTTATTCTTTTTAAACGCATTGTCGTCACAGTTATCATTGTCATTTTCCTCATTTACAAAAATCCACTTGTCTCCCACCCACAGCAACGGAATACAAAAGAAAAAATATTTATAAATATGTACAAAGGGTTTGTCTAAAAGACTATTCAAAGTATCTACTATTTACAGGAAGTCAAACATTACAGGCACACAGTTTTTAACGTATAAATCATGCTTCTTTCTGGCTCTTAGGCTTTCATGTGTCCTTTCCTCCACCCCTCCTCTCATTCGCTCTGAGGCTTGTAGCTCACTGACGCAGCCGTCTGACTCTGGGCGTTCTGTTTTTTTCCGTTCACGATCAGGAGCAGAGGGGAGTCCACTCGTATACTCCGGAAATCAAAAGACTGTCAGGGAGATAAAAGAAACCAATACGTCAGATAATTCAAAGTGGGAGTTTTTTTTTTTTTTTTTAAGTGGGGAGTAAAAGTATTTATCTACACTAGACGTTTGTAAAGCCAAATACAGTGTTAGAAGATGATACGCATTGAAGGTACATAAAGAAAGTAAAACATTTACATTTACTCATTTAGCAGACGCTCTTATCCAGAGCGACTTACAGTAAGTACAGGGACATTCTCCCCGATGCAAGTAGGGTGAAGTGCCTTGCCCAAGGACACAACGTCATTTGGCACGGCCAGGAATCGAACCAACAACCTTCTGATTAATAGCCCGACTCCCTAACCACTCAGCCATCTGACTTACTTATTCAGATATTGTTCGTTCCGTGCACATATACTGTAACATGATTGTGTGTAGGCCGCAGACACAGACCTGGCCGTTGTGCGCTACGCTGTGGCGTTTGACCTGGGGCTCCGGGACGACGACAGAGTCTCCTATCAGCACCCCCCAGCTGTCTGCAGTGTTGTACACCATCACCACGCAACACGTCTCCTCACTGTCCACCATGCCAAACGTACTGGAGGGAGGGAGGCAGGGAGGGAGGCAGGGAGGGAAGGAAGGAGGGGAGGGAGGGAGGGAGGGAGGGAGGGAGGGAGGGAGGGAGGGAGGGAGGGAGGGAGGGAGGGAGGGAGGGAGGGAGGGAGGGAGGGAGGGAGGGAGGGAGGGAGGGAGGGAGGGAGGGAGGGAGGGAGGGAGGGAGGGAGGGAGGGAGGGAGGGAGGGAGGGAGGGAGGGAGGGAGGGAGGGAGGGAGGGAGGGAGGGAGGGAGATGCCTCTGTTTACTTTCTCATGTATACAGAAGGCAAAGTCCATGCTTGAGCCAGAAAAGTGATTTGCATTCCTACTTTCCATAAATTTAAATACACAGAGAGAGAGCTAACCAATGATGAAAGAGTAGCCTTATGTAGACAAGAGACTGAACTGTGAATGGAGGGATCAACACAACCCCCGAGGGTGAACTCACAAGGCCATGCGTCCTTCGGAGGCCAGACTGAACACCACCTTGCCCAGGGCGGCCACCCCGGCGTTGTGGCCGTGTGTCAGGGAAGACAGCAACCGGGGCTCCAGGCTCCCAACTCGGCCTGTGGGGGAGCGGAACTGAGGGTGGGAACACGGCCCCAGGGCTGAGGTGCTTAGGTTGGACAACATGGTTCTCAAACGGCGCGCCTTCACCTTGCCCTGGGGATGAAAGGAGGGAAGAGTTATACAAGTAGAGAGGACATGTAATGACATGCTGCCACCTACTGGGTGGAAAGAAAACTCCTGCAAAACACTTCTTCCAATGAAAGAAGTGGTCATCTCTTCCAATGAAAAGGTTGTTATTCCAATACACCAAAACGATCAACTACAATCTGTATTTTGCACTCATAACTCTACGGTATGACAGTTCTCTAAGTGAAAGATGCCTTAGTGGGTGTTACTGTCTGGATGGTGTCGTCTCTGTGTGTGCGACCTTCATCCGTCCCACCTTGTTCTCTGTAAGCTCTGTGACCTTCCTCAGGTACTCCAGCAGCTGCCTCTCCCGCTCCGGAGGCTCCTCCCACCCAGGGTCCAGGGCCGCCGCCCGGCTGTACCCGCCCAGCGCCGAACCAAACATCTCCTCGTACTGGAACAGCTGAGGGGGTGAGAATGATCGGTCAGGAACCGTCATTGTCTGGGTTTCCCAGATTCGTTAAGAAGCTCTTAACGCCAAGAGCTTCTTAGGAGCGTTCTTAGAATGCTCTTAAGAAGCTCTCATTAAACCACACAGATATTCTACCTGTACCACTAAGAGCTTCTTAAGGGCATTCTAAGTACGCTCCTAAGAACGAATCTGGGAAACCCGGCCATTATTAGTATTCACAAGGGCGAGGCCACTGACTGGAACACGTAGTACAGGTAGAATATCTGTGTGGTTTAATGAGCGGAAGGTTTTGCACACGTGAACAAATAAATACAGTAGTACCTCAAATACAGGAATTTTTACAGAAGCATAAATGTGTGTCAGACCGTAGCTCTGTTGAAGTGCAGGTCAGGGTTAGAGGAAGCTGCTCTGTCCACTTTCTCCTGAAAGACGGAAAAGAAAGAGTTGGAACTTCTGTAGACACCAGTAAATGTAAAAGAAACTACTTTGGAAAAAGAGATCTATGCTCGATGTGTCCTGTACTCACAGACTGGGCGTAGGCACTCAGGGCCTGTTGAGACATCTGTGGGTTTTGTCCGCAGGTGAAGAACAGAGATATATAGGCATTCCCCAGGATGTCTGTCAACATAACAACAAACATATTTGTTGTATATATATATATATATACATTTTTTTTTTTTTAAGAGTTTACCAGATGCTTTCCTCTGTTCCGCACGGTGATTGAGAGATACCTCCTTCATTGAAAAACACACACTTTCCTTTCTGGAGCATCCTGCTGCCCCGCCCCACACACACACACACACTCACACCAGGAGGTCCCGTCTGTGACGTCCAGCTGCACAGCCTGCCTGGCCATGTCCACGCTCTCCAGCACCCGCTTGCCCTGCTCATCGCTGCCCCCTCCTGGAAGCTGCCGCAGCACCATGGACAGGCTGCGCAGGGACACCTTGTTCTTACTCTGGAAGGGGAAGACGAAAGACTTCAGATAAAGACCAGAAGTGTAGAGTTCCAACGGTATTACAGCGGTTAATTCCGAGGGGACAATATACATTTTACAAGACACTGCAAAACGCAGTCGCAAATCACACATCATCTCAACTTCAACACTGCATGATTTTTCTATGGCGTCGTTCCACCTCACCTGCTGCAGAGCTCCAGTGAAGCAGGTCTTGGCCGTGGTCAGGTCTCCCTTCTTCCAGTACTGCTCCCCCAGGGTATTCCAGCCCTCCACCAGCCCCGGCTCCAGCTTCACAGCCCGGGACAGGCACTCCTCCGCGGTGGGACTGAAGGCCGGGGCCACGCTCAGACACCTGCCCTTCAGCAGCAGAAACTCTGCACTGTGCCTGTGAGACTCTGGGGGCGGAGTAGCAACATTAAGAATATCCAAAGTCAACAAGCTTTTCCTAAACTTGATATTGCACGGAAGCTTGGCATATTGCGCATGAATTGTGAATGGTTGCAATGCTACCGTGCTAATCGTTGGGAATCTCATTTAACAAGGGATAACTTCTTCTTGTTGCAGTGATCTTTACCTTCTTTCTCCTCTAATTTCTTGAGTGCTTTCTCCATCTCCACAGCGACATCATTCTGTTTCCTCTCAGCATCTTCCACACTGTGTGTCTCAAAGTAATGGTCCCTAAAATTGTACAATTCATCCACAATGACCTAAACCAAAGAAAAGGGTATATTTTGTTTCACAATAAAGCACAATCAATATAATATCATTGAACAAAAGAAGACATGTCTAGCTCATCTGAGACAGACAAAGCAGATGCAAGATAGACACTAGATAAAGCCAGGTTGTTCCATGTGTGAATGTGTGTCGCAAAATGAAAGAAAGATGACACGGCAATATGGCTGCATGGCCGGTCAACCATCTGGATTGCTAGCACCACAGCAGGCCCTGTATAGCCCATGTACGGTACAGTACAGTAGTAGCCTCTATCGTACAAAGGAATCAGCAGCGTAGCAGCAGGTACCTAGCATCCCGATGCGCAGGGCAGATCAGCACATGTATTCCCACCGATGCTTCACATTTATAGAAGTCTATAGCCAGCGAGTCTCTAGTTTATGATCATGTATTCACCACCACATTTGGACGATAATCCTGACAGTTAGTGTCAGTTGTTATAGTAACGACTATGCACTTTCAGAAACTACAGTGGCTAACCTAAGTAGATAGACTAGCACCAATGTATATGTTAAATCTACTGCAGGCAATATGACAATAAGTAAATGTGCTATAGTGATGATAAACACAACGAGTACCTTTAAAATGTGTAAATCATCTTTGTCTGTTGCAGGCTCTCCATCCTTCTCCACTTCCGCCATCTTTCCCAGCGGTTGTTGTAGACAAGCAGCAAGAGAAGAAGAAAATTGTAGAATGAAATGAAAACTCGCCATCTGGTGGCACTGAAAAGAACTGATGGCCGCTTTAAAAGGGCTTCAATTGTTGGACTTTATTATTTAGTCAGCATGAATATAGTTAGAGAATATCTATTGGCATTAATTTAAACAACATTGTTTAATTTATATTGTTCAATTGAGCAAATTACTTCTAAGATTTGTTTTCCCGGAAGCATTCCTAACAGGAAATGTGTCCATTGCCGAAACACACCGACTTGTGTCCCACAACGTTCCTACATTTCTAGTTTTGTGCACAAACTGTTTTTAGAAGAATCTGAAAAACTGTGAATGTATAATACGAATACAATATTTTTGGTATGATTTTTTTTTCCATCTGTGTGAACAATACATTTTGTTTTACCGCCCAACGTTGTATTTCTGTGCATGTAGAGTCTCTTTTGTTGCTGTACCGCATTATCGCTTGTTAATTTGTAAATGAAGGAGGGTCCTGCACTTCCTATTTTAGTTTTACAGTAACATTTACAGTCTCGGACGATGTCGGACACATGGAGCAACATTCAGGCACACAAGAAGCAGCTGGATTCGCTTCGAGAAAGACTACAACGACGACGGAAAGACCCCACGCAACTTGCTGCAGGTAACAGAAGAATGAAAGGCGGGATTTGCCATGACCACTGTGTAAAATGGGATCCAAACATTACTGGTTGGCTAGCGACCTGGAGGTTCACAACGAGACCCTTATGGTCCGACCCTCTAACCGATTGTTATAACAATAGATCAAGTCATTGGATACGGATGATAAAGTCTCGCCAAAATAGCATAATAGCTTCTTCTGTAACGAGGCTAGGTTATTAACGCGCATGCACTGCCCATGTAACGCGAGCTGAAAAAAATGTAATGCTTCCTATGTGATGCTTGCGTGTCTCCGCATCCCAGAGGTGGGCGGCAGCTCAGAGGGGGCTACAACCAGAAGTGACAGCCCTGGACCGTCCGTCCTGAGCCCCCAACCGGAGGAGACAGAGCGCCCGCCGGACCCTGAGCTGGAGAAGAGGCTGCTAGGTTACCTCTCTGACCTCAGTCTCTCACTCCCCACAGACTCCCTGACCATCACCAATGACCTCCACACGGTAAGTGGAAATTGCGTCAGAGGTTATTTTGTGTTGTGCTTGAACAAGATCAAAAGAGGAGGAGAGATCTAAAGATGGATCAACTTCTGTCCTTAAGGCAAACGTCATGGTATCCCCTGTCTCTCTCAATCATGTCCTCTCCTACCCTCAACCTTCCATGACCACTTGTCGATTTCTTCTTCTCCAGTCAGAAACTCCAGTCACTCATGGCTGCATCCAAAGCCTTCTCCTCAAGTTCTCTGCCCAGGAGCTGATAGAGGTCCGACAACCTTCCCTGGTCTCTTCATCCTCCACATCGTCCTCGCCCTCCACTCTGGTCATCTCCGTGGACCACACTAAACTTTGGGCCATGATGGGGGGCGGGGCCATAGCCCATAGAGCTGGAGTTAAGAGGAAAGCAGAGGACCAAATTCACCATAACAGAGTACCAGGCTCCTCACCTTCTCTTCAGAGCCCACCCTCCCCTCCGCCCACATCCTCCATCTCCCTGGCGCCAGCTTCCTCCTCCCAGATGGCCGGGTCCTCTGGCGGTGGAGGAGGCGGGGCGGATAAGAAGGGAAGGACCAATAAGGGGCTGTCGTCTCACCTGGACATGGAGATAGAAAACCTCCTGAACCAACAGTCCACCAAGGAGCAGCAGTGCAAGAAGGTGGGGATGGAGGGAGGGGAAAAGGAACAAAGCAAATGTATTTGAGGAGTCAGGTGGCTGAGCGGTTAGGGAATCGGGCTAGGAATCGGAAGGTTGCCAGTTCGATTCCCGGCCGTGCAAAATGACGTTGTGTCCTTGGGCAAGGGCACTTCACCCTACTTGCCTCGGGGGAATGTCCCCGTACTTACTGTAAGACCCTCTGGATAAGAGCGTCTGCTAAATGACTATTATTATTTTTATTTCAGTTGCATAAAAATGTTGCTGTGTTCACACTTTCTGTGATTCTTGTGATGAGGGTGGTCATTGTTTAGTAGTTGACGTGTCTCTGTGTGTGTGTCCGTGTGTGTCCGTGTGTGTGTCCGTGTGTGTCCGTGTGTGTGTGTGTCCGTGTGTGTGTCCGTCCGTGTGTGTGTGTGTGTGTGTCCGACAGGTGAGCAGAGAGATCCTGGAGCTGTTGAACACCAGCACAGCCAAGGAGCAGTCCATCGTCGAGAAGTTCCGATCGCGGGGGCGGGCTCAGGTCCAGGAGTTCTGTGACCACGGGACCAAGGAGGAGTGTGTCAGGTCCGGGGACACACCCCTGCCCTGCACCAAGCTACACTTCAGGTAAGTGCTTCTCAACCGTCCCCCCTGCATCTCTCCATGGTCTGAGCCTGGTCATTTTTATTCTAGTATCTAATAATCCAGAGTGGCTTTTTTATGGATATTTTTTGTTGATGCTTGACTACTTGTTCAGTCAACGCTCATTCACTAACAAATCCTGACCTTAGAGTTTTTTTTTGTAATATCAAAAGAGCTGCAGTTAATAGCTTATTACATCTGTATATCTGTTGAGGCCCCCTACAAGTGTTGCCTCTTGTGATTAGTTAATGTACACTTGACATGGTCCCATCTCATTGGCTGAACCCTGTCCTTCTACCTGTCACTCAGGCGGATCATCAACAAGCACACAGACGAGAGCCTGGGCGACTGCTCCTTCCTCAACACGTGCTTCCACATGGACACCTGCAAGTACGTCCACTACGAGATCGACGCCCCCCCGGAGATGGAAGGGGGTCTCCTGGGCCCCCAGGGAGCGGCGGCGGAGCTGGGGCTACACCAGGGGGACGCCGACAGCAATGTGGGGAAACTGTTCCCCTCACAGGTGAGATGATAGGCATCACGGGGGAAAGTAGAGGAGGATTAGAAGGAAGAAAACGTTTTGGAGTTACCTCGGCAACCGCTATGTACCTGCTCATCCTAGGGCTTTTAGAAAAGAGGGGGAAAGATACAGGGTAAGAGTTTGGCGTGTAGGGTGACTTAAGTGAGATGGGTGTATGAACTGGTTTTTGGGCATGGGTGTGTGTGTGTGTGTGTCTGTCTTTGTCCTCGTCCAGTGGATCTGCTGTGACATCCGTTACCTGGACGTGTCCATCCTGGGGAAGTTTGCCGTGGTGATGGCCGACCCCCCCTGGGATATCCACATGGAGCTGCCCTACGGAACACTGACGGACGACGAGATGCGGAAGCTCCACATCCCCTTGCTCCAAGACGACGGCTTCCTCTTCCTCTGGGTGACTGGCAGGTGGGACTACCAATCAGATCGCAGTGTAGTATGACAAGAGTCACCGTATGGGACAGATACTTGTGTAGTGAATTGAGAATGGAATTCTTAATACTCTTAATCTGCGTACTGATTCTGTTTTTGTGTTGCACCGTGCGTACATGTTATCTATCATGTTATTGATTTGCCTTGGTCTATCTCAACAGGGCTATGGAACTGGGTAGAGAGTGTCTCAATCTTTGGGGGTGAGTTTAGCTCTGTTCTGGTTTTTTTTGCTCGATCAGTAACACAGCAAAGTCAGGTCTGAATAGGGATACATGCTCCAGGTTCAACTTCCTCTCTCTCCTTATCATTTACTCTTTCTTTATCCCTCTCTCCTTCTTTCTCTGACTTGATCTCTCTCTCTCTCTCTCTCTCTCTCTCTCTCTCTCTCTCTCTCTCAGCTATGAGCGTGTTGATGAGATCATCTGGGTGAAGACGAATCAGTTACAGAGAATCATCCGTACTGGAAGGACTGGTCACTGGCTCAACCATGGGAAGGAGCACTGCTTAGTGAGTGTGTGCGTGTGGTGTTCTATGGTGTGTATGTGTGGTGTGCTGTTGTGTGTGTGTGTGTGTGGTTCTACATTATGTGTGTGTTTGGTTATAGGTTGGTGTGAAGGGAAATCCCCAGGGATTCAACAGAGGGCTGGACTGTGATGTCATCGTTGCTGAGGTGAGGGTTCTAACAAGTTCATTTACTTTTAAAAGTCTTGTTTTATCTTCTTGTATATGTATCCTTTTCCATGTCATTCCTGTAGTATTTACTATTATGTATTAATATAACTTCCTGTCTCTTTGTCCTTCTTTCCTGTCTCAGGTGCGCTCCACTAGTCACAAGCCAGATGAGATCTATGGGATGATCGAGAGACTGTCGCCAGGGACCAGGAAGATAGAACTCTTTGGTCGCCCCCACAACGTTCAGCCCAACTGGTGTGTGTGTGTGTGTATACAGATGTGTTGCACGCTTCTACTGTGAAGCAATGTTCATTTGTGTATTTGAAATCCTTCACTCTCTTCACCCTCTCACTACTTTTGTCTCTCTTTTTTTTCTCTCTCTCTGACAGGGTCACTCTTGGCAACCAGCTGGATGGAATTCACCTCTTGGACCCTGATGTTGTGGCTCGCTTCAAGAAGCAATACCCCACTGGGGTCATCTCCAAACCCAAGAACATGTAGGGATCATGTGGCCGTCATCTCCTGCCCTGAGACATGTGATGATCCAAGTAGCCAATGACAACCCAGGAAAGGACACTGTTTTCTTAGTCAGCTACGGACTGCCTTTCATGTTAAGTTTGTTTTTTTTAATATTTTTTTTTACTGATTTCAATGTTTTTGTAGTAAAAACTATTGGGAGTATGTTTGTCTATGACATGTAGATTGCTAAAGAATAAGTGAGAAAGAATAAACGTCTGTCATAAATCTGTCCTTTTAGCAAAAACACAATTTCAATGCACAATGAATTCACACCAAATCCACGGTTGCTTTCCATTTGATTGTAATTACCTTGTTAGTACATTTGTTTGTGTCAACGGCAACAAATATATTGTACACAAATCGCGGTATGGGGGAAAAATGTTGGCTTTATCTTGACACACAATTAAATTGTCATTTACATTTTTCTTCACAGTCATTAGGCATCATCATTCAGTTCATGAATTTTCCATACAATCTTACCCTTACTCGAAACCTATATCTATGCTTTGTACAAAAATATAAATTTATAAAATTCAGTTATAGGAGAGAAAGTGTTAAGATGCTACTTTTGAATTAAGAAAAAAGACAGTAAAGTTCAGGTTAGGTTAGAGGAAAGTAAAGGAAAACCCAATTTAAACACCAAAAGTAAATTATATTTTTTGTTGGTTATTGTTCTAAGTTCATTGATGTTATTCCCAGGTGCTTTTACATGCTAAAATCTACATATGTGTAAAATTTCTTCTTGTAACAAAAACACGTATCTGGGTTATACAAAATAATTCTGCCACATTTCCCTTCATTTTGAAAGATTGTTAGAAAAAGGCACAAACTAATTTCTGTCTCTTTCAACAGAAAAACAGCTGAACTGTAAAAGATTTGACAACCCCTTTTTTTCTTTTCTAGTAATGGCAGCAATTACAACAGTTAAAGCATTGGAGTGTGTCATGTTCAGTACTCGGCCTACATCTTCCAGACAGGTGTTGTAGTGACGTCTAAGTTGTGCAAACTAAGTCAGTAACATCCAGTCTAACTCTTTAAAAATTCAAAACACACAAAAAAGACTTTGTTCGCAAGCTGCATAAAGAAAATAAAAGGGATGTGACACAATTCAAGAGAAAGCCCACCTTTAAAAAGAAAATGAATCTATTAATAATGCACTTAGTTGGTAATGAAGGTGTAAACAATCTCCAATTTGTTCTCCTCTCATCACCCGGACAACCAGACATCTCCCACTCAAGTGTAAGACGAGTTACAATGTGCAGAGCAGAAATTCACATCCTAATAATCCCCCCTCCAAAAAAACTAACTGTACAGTTGTAGACTAGCTCTAAGACCAAAAAACATCTTCAGTCAACACTACACAGCCTTCAGCCTTGGGCAGAAGCTTCGCTCTGCTGTCTTTAGCTCCAGCTTTACACTGTCACTGCAAGGGCAAGGGATGGCGTACTGTGGCGGTTATATGTCACTGTGTTACAGGTGTGTGTAACCTAATAGGGCCTCAGGCCCCATGTTGCTCGGGCAATGACGACGACAGAGGGGAGGGGGGCTCCGTGGGTGACATCCTCAGCCTTTTAAAATGACGATGATGATGATGATGAAGGTTCATCAGTTGGTGGCATCCACGGCGTTGATGTTGCTGTTCATCTGGTGTCTGAAGGAGAGGCGCGCCTTAGTGGAGAAGTAGATCTGAGAGCCCCTCTGGCTGCCCCCCTCCCCCTCGCTGCTCCACGACGCCGTGGACGACAGGCGGGGCTTCATCTCCTCTACTGGCACTGGAGGGAGGGAGGGAGGGATAGGAATGAATTAGCTGTAGAAACGAACTTTTCATGAAAGCACGTCCCTGCATGCGACCTTGCACAAGAGGATTCCTTGAGACCGTTGTACATGCATAACGATATGTTATGTTTCAGCCTTCAGGCTTCATGACTTTGTATAACATAGTGTGCAATAATTATCTAACTCTCACAGGTGGAGTGGTTGAGTGACAGGCAAATTATTGGAAATGCATGCAATTCAATGGAAAACGTATATAAGATATAAGATGCATGCTGTTCTCCCACCTGGCTCTGGAGGGCGCTGTGTGCTCTTACAGCGCTCTTTACAACGCCTGTAAAAAGGGAAGCACTGGAGTACCTTCACACCCATAGATAAATTCTGAGGAAAGAGAGACAAAACCGTTGAATATAGAGGTAAACTAAGGTAGTCATACATTGGAGCGTCCATTTATAATGTTTAGATAAACATGAGGAATGTGTCAAAACAGAAGCATAAGTTCTCAGCACAGCTTTACCCGATCCAACCAGTTATCTTAAGTGTTTGTACAACCTTGAAGAAATGTATACAACTGACAAGATCTGTCATTGGATGTGGTGACTGAGCCTGTTTACCTTTGACCAAATATGGAAGACCATGAAGTCATTGTGTCTGTGTGTTACCACGCTGTGCAAACGCTCCTCCGGCAAACAAGGCTTTCATGAATAGAGTGTGTGATGAAGGCTTCTTATCTCATCACAGGGTCAAAGCATAATCGAATTAGTCCAGTCACTCTCTCAGAAGGGACAAGGCGCTCAGCGATGCTAATCTCTGTCCTTGTGTCTGGCCTGCTACGCACAGTTGACACCAAGCAGACTAGACTACCCTCCCTCCCCTCTCCCTCCCCTCTCCCCCCTCCCTCCCTCCCTCCCTCCCCTCTCCCTCCCTCCCTCCCTCCCTCCCTCCCTCCCTCCCTCCCTCCCTCCCTCCCTCCCTCCCTCCCTCCCTCCCTCCCTCCCTCCCTCCCTCCCTCCCTCCCTCCCTCCCTCCCTAGCTCCCTCCCTCTCCCTCCTTCCCTCCCTAGCTCCCTCCCTACCTCCCTCTCCCTCCTTCCCTCCCTAGCTCCCTCCCTCCCTACCTCCCTCTCTCCCTCCCTCAATACCTCCTGGTTAATCTACTCATTGTAAAATCCATTGGACGTCTATAGACGCCAGCGGACGAAGGAGACGGTGAACCCCTGTTCATTATGGGAGGGTTTGGGGGTGGTCTGACCCCCCTACTTAAGACTTGGACCCCCACAAAAGCAACAGGTCGGGGGGGTTGATACACGCCCTGGGGAAGAAGTTGACCCTCCCCGATTGTCATTTTATAATTCTCACTCTGATTGTAGAGGTCATACACATTAATTCTCGCCCCTTCTAGGTAGACAAGCAAGCAGGCAGATCGTATCATAGAAAGCACCAACAACTTGGAGCAGCAACTAATCCTCATTCCTCGCTATCTCTTCTAGTTCATGTCTATGTTGTGCTGTGTGACACACTTGTCTAAACATGCGCATGAAGAAACTAAATGTAGATGTTCTTGTTGGAAGGCGTACAGTAGGTAGGTGTCCTACTTTCCCCCTGCTTTTGTGTCTCATTAACAATGTCATGTATTGTTAACAGTGCCACATTACCTGGTTTCCCCTGAGCCGAGATCTGAGCTACCAGGGCTCACTGCTGCTCTTTGAACTGAGATCTACTTACTGTCTATCGTAGGCCTGATTTATGTCTGTTGCAGGACCAGTTTATCTCCAGTATCAACAGGTGCATGTGTGAACGCCCTTGTGTACTGTATATTAGCTCTTGTACTGTATATTAGCTCTGGTAGTGTATATTAGCTCTGGTACCGTATATAAGCTTGTGTACTGTATATTAGCTCTGATACTGTATATTAGCTTGTGTACTGTATATTAGCTCTGATACTGTATATTAGCTTGTGTACTGTATATTAGCTCTGGTACTGTATATTAGCTCTGGTACCGTATATAAGCTTGTGTACTGTATATTAGCTCTGGTACTGTATATTAGCTCTGGTAGTTTATATTAGCCCTTATTCTTCTGCCCTTGTCTATTTGTCCTTCCCTCCTTTGAAGAACAAGACATATTCACACGTCATCTTAATCAGCGTTGCCTGTTATAATCCAGATACACGTGTGCTGTTACCATCATGACTGTTTAGCCGTCATATTAGCTGCCATTGTTAGAAATAGAAAAAATACTCAAAAACAATCTTGACACAGTGTATGGTCTAGCTTCTTGTGGTTAAGAAGTTAAAAAGGGTCTTGTCATCTGCTATGGAATTCTTCCAGGAATAAAATGTTTATGCCAGAACTTAAAGGGGTAACCTGACAAAAGTTTGTTTCATTTACATTTTACATTTAGTCATTTAGCAGACGCTTTTATCCAAAGCGACTTACAAGAGAGAGCTTTACAAAAAGTGCATCGGTCAATCATCATAAACAACGAGATAGCCCCAAAAACATAGCGGGTAGCCAAAACATGAAGCATACATTGTGAAAAGCAAATAAGTGCCAATGGGTGGAACCAGAAAAGCATGTAGTCGTAGTTTCAGGAACTACGATAGCACTCAATTGAGTTTGTTGTTGTATGGGTGGTGTACAAAGAAGAGAAAAATAAAAAGTAGGGTGGGCAGGAAAAGATAACAAAATGGTTCTTGTAGAACACACTGTGCAGGGTTCTCAGCCAGAATTTCCCATGGTCCACAGCAATAAATTATTGGTGTATTAATAACCTCTCTCTCTCTCAAACACACAGGTCACTGTTGAGGAATTTTGGGCCCAGGTCATTATTACCCAAGTATCTCAGGGGGTCTGGCAGAGAAGAGGCACTACTGAACCCAGAACAAAAAACAACAAACAGTCAGTCTGCTCAGAGGAACAGCCAGTCAGTCTGCCCAGATAAACAGTCAACCAAACAGTCAGTCTGCCCAGAGGAACAGCCAGTCAGTCTACCCAGATAAACAGTCAATCAAACAGTCAGTCTGCCCTGAGGAACAGCCAGCCAGTCTACCCAGATAAACAGCCGGTCAGTCTACCCAGATAAACAGTCAACCAAACAGTCAGTCTGCCCAGAGGAACAGCCAGTCAGTCTACCCAGATAAACAGTCAAACAAACAGTCTGCCGAGAGGAAAAGCCAGCCAGTCTGCCCAGATAAACAGTCAACCAAACAGTCATTCCACCCAGAGAAACAGCCAGCCAGTCCAAGGATCCAACTACAATACGCTGCTGACATTAAACTTGGGAGGAAACGTGGAGAACAGTGGGCCCAGAGTTTGGCCCAGGCTTTTGGCTCCAGCCCCCTCCCTTCTTCAGTTTTTTTTCTTTTTCTTGCTAGTGACACGACCCTGCCTTAGCGACAGGACCCTCCCCTAGTGACAGGACCCTCCCCTAACCACAGGCCTGTGGAGACGTGAGAGACGTGCCGCTCGGTGCTCTCCTACTCACACAGGTCACCCAGACACTCCGTCATTCTGCTGGGATTGCTCAACCGCAAATACGCACATCGGTTCTACACTTGATACATTTAAATGAAAGATATACAAGATGTAGAAAGATATACGAAATAGACTGAGGCTATTGGTTGGTTGTTTAAATGATTGATTGATTGGTAGACTGTTTATTTGATTGATTGATTGATTGATTGGTAGATTGATTGTTTGACAGATAAACTGTTGTAGTAGCCTTCAGCAAAACGTTTGTGATCGATGAGTGTGTGTCAGAGAGTGCGATAACGAAAGAGAGACAGACGTGTGTGTGTTTGTTTCTGGCACTGATTGGAGTTCACATTGTTTACTGGAGAGATGCCAGCTTCATTATTTAATGAATCAACACAACTCCACTATCCTGTACATCTCCCTACTCTACAGCCACATGACCTTTACTCAATTTTAACCACAATGTCTCTGCATGTGTCTATATATACACAATACAAATTCAATTATACAATGAGGGGTACATTTTGTCATCAGATCAGAACTAAGATTTGTATTTTGAAGTCATCTGTGCAACTCTGCACGTAGAGTACCTGTAGAAGGATGTGTGTCTACTGGTGGACCTTGCCCTTTCCATTTCAACCCTGTTTCTAACCGCTTGTGGGAAACAGAGGTGTATAGGCCTGTGCTCTTTAACATGCCTCATCAAGCCCTAGCCCCAGCCTCAGATCCAGCCTCAGATCCAGCCTCAGATCCAGCCTCAGATCCAGCCTCAGATCCAGCCTCAGATCCATCCCCAGCCTCAGACCCAGCCCTAGCCTCAGATCCAGCCCTAGCCTCAGACTCAGCTTCAGATCCATCCTCAGCCTCAGAAGCCAGCCTCATATGCAGCCTCAGATCCAGTATGTTGCAACTATTGGTACCCACAAATTTGGAGCCCTCCCTAAACCTGCAATCCAAAATGAACAAGCAGTTTGTTTTGAAAGGTGACTCACAAACCTCTCACCCTTAGATAAACCACAGAGGTTCTGGTGCAACAGAACAGAACGTCTTTCAGCGAAGACAAAGAAGACTAGTTAGTTAGCCTAAACGTTTGAAACAACAGGTAGGCTATTGTTATACTTTCCCAAAGGAACAGCTCTTGTCAAAAATACACATATTGATTTATGACTGTTGATAGCTGTAGAACTCCCAGGGAACACTAGTTCACTGGGAAAAGTCTTTAGTCTCAGTTAATAGCAAGCATTGCATTTTAATGCATGTTTCCCACAATATGTCAGCCAGTTGGCCTGTTCTCTACAGTTAAGTTCAGGGTGCCTGGGGGAGAGAGTGTGGCAATTCCACAGAATGGAAACATCGGTTCTGAAGTAACGCACGCAGGCAAATCAGTTAAATGAAGTGACAAACCATAGCTAGACAGGCTAATGTGGGATTGAATTATCGGCTAGTGTAATAAAGAGTATTACTTCCATCTTTCTGCCCCCCCCCCACCACCACCACCACCACCTCTCTGTAAACGCCCCCCTTCTCAATTTGTGTCACATTAGTCTCCCTCTCACTTTCTCATGTCCTGTTTTCTCTCGCTTTTGATATCCACGGATTCACAACTTCTTCCACTTCTCTAAATAACAGCCGTTTTCTGAAAGCCGAGAGGGCGTGCCGCTAAATAATAAATAAACTAGTGCTGTTTACGTCGGGAGTTACACAGCATGCTCAGGAAGTCACGGTATAAATTATTCTGTGTAAAAAACAAACATCTCTTACATAAACGTTATAGCTTACATCATCGAACTTTAAAAGAAGATGACTGCCAAAAGGTGTGTATTAATGAATTATGATATAATACAGGGTAATCATAGGCAACGTGGTGGCTGAATAATAGCCTGTGGGAGACCATCTACTTGAGGTTTGACAAACCCTCCTACAGCAGAAGAACCGACAAGTGTAGTTTACTTTGCGCGCTTCTAAGAAGATTCTGTCTCCCGGACACACCTCCTACCTCGAGCCAGTTCATAGAACTCGTTAAACAACGCTCCCAGTAAGCTTTAACTTTTATAAAATAGTCTGTTTATTGACACTTGTTTTAAAATGTTTTGGTGTCAAGGCGGCCGCATGTGAAAACTTTTCTCAGTGGCAAAATATGCTGCTAATTATAATGGCATACAATAAACTACAATGTGTCTAAAATATATAATCTGTGTCAAATATAATCTACTCTCTACTCAAATTGTGCTAATAAAAGCTCATTTAACCTACCTGATGCTGACACTTGATGAGACGAAATTTTGCACGGTCTTGAGACTTGGTTTGTCTACGTGCTCCAATAACTTCGAGATGATTTCAGCAAACAACTGTTCTTTCTGATTAAGACAAGAAACTCTTCATCAAGATGCAGTGTACGGGACGGCAAACGAATTCTGGAGCGCTTGCAGAGACGAAACTTTAAATAGCAAATCCCTGGAACATGGCCATGAGACACGCCTTCCTCTATCTCCCCCTTCTCCTCTCTTTCCCTCCCTTTCTCCCCCCTCTCTATTTTCCTTTCATGATGATAATTCAAATAATTGATATGATAATCAAATACATTATGAGCTTGAAAACAATATCATAATCTCTCTCGCTCTTTCTCTGTTTTTTTTTTCTCTCTTTCTCTCAATGCCTTCTCAGCTCCTCTTCCTTCCCTCTAACTGTGTCGTATCACTTTGATTAGACTACTGAACATGTTTCCACTTGAGCCATTTTGGTTCACAGGCACACAACAGTGAGAAGAGCTACTGTAATTCATGTCACTACCACTGGACTGCAAGGATTTATGTGTTGAACACTTTGTGTGTACAACAACCCTGAGAGTCATCAGAGAGCGGTAGAGTTGAGGTTACGTTTACCTAGAAGTTTCCGTCCATGCATCAACTGAAAACAAGCGTAGAGCAAAACCTTTGGAGTTGCATAAACAACACTCATCTTGGGACCCGAGTGAGGATGAAGGAACAGAATTAAGGGAGTCTGTGTTTTGTATCCCCTTGCTGAGTGACCTAATGGGTGTTAATGTGCTGCAATTGGTCATTGTGATGTGAATCTCTTAAAAAGGGACCAACCGAAGTGCTGTGTTTGGTCATAAAGTTCAGTGATGTGCTATGTCAATATGTGGTTATTATGTCAGCTGTTATTCCATGTTTTCCGAATTCCTTTTCGTTTAAACAAAATGGAGACATTCAAACGAGTACATGCAATGCAACATCCCTCTTCTTACCTCCACCTCAACGGTGTGGACATCCAACTTTGTGTGGACATCCACCTTTATAGTGTAAACATCCACCTCCGCAATGTGGACATCCAGCTTTATAGTGTGTGACCAGTTTATTGTCGTTTACTACCCTTTCATGCTCTGAGGGCTTAAAGGATTTTAATCTCAGCGTCTTGAGAAGAAGCCCTACCAGGGCAGATTTACCTCAGTGGAAATTTACCCAGAAGATTTCTATGAGTAAGACTGATTAGAGTGTTGCCAAGAAGTAGCCCAGGCAACAGGCAAGCTAGCAAGTGCAGTTCTCACTGTAACCACTCCTCACATTGTCATGGAAACAACAGGGCCACAGTTGGCACCAGTGACATTAAGGTTTGCACAATCACTTTTAATCGAAGATTTAAAATGTGACATGCATGTCAGCATGACCTGCATGCATGTTTCTTCTGTATGTCTATGCATAGTTTGGTTATGATGGTATAGACAAACAATGTTAATATTCACGTAATATTTTGGATTAAATATACAGTGCATCACTGCATGCGCAGTATCAAACCCATGCTTCATGTTTGTGTGAATAGTATGGTCAACGACAGGGAATGGGAGAGAAGGGGTAGATTACATTCATACATACAGACACAATGCAAAAACTAAAATCCTAGCACGAAAAATGATCTTCAAAAATCTTCTAAGCAAAGAAACTTAAAATAGATATATTATTGCAAACAAATCTGCCAATGGGGTAAGCATATTTGTCGATAAGTTTTTGCAGTGTATAGATTTTGACCGACCTACTGCTATGTTAGTGTGGCAGCACTCATTGCTATGGGATATTCCATCTGAAGCTGACCTTGCTCGAGTCTGTCAGTCTGATTCTCCAGAGGTAGTGACAGCACCTGTTCCACATTTTACTGCAGCTTTATATGATCCACCCTTGGCAGCGCACATCTTTCCCACTCTGACACAATCCCTTTCACGCTCTCTGTCTCTCTGTCTCTCTATCTCTCTATCTCTCTATCTCTCTGTCTCTCTGTCTCTCTATCTATCTCTGACCTCATGTCCTTTATACATGTATCTTCCTCCCTCTCTCATCACTATCTCTCTCTCTGTCTTACTCCGGGTGCAGGCGAAGGGCATCTATATCAAGGTGGGTCAGTGTTTCAAGGTAAAGTCAACTGGCTGTGGATCATTAACAGGCATTGGACTTTGGTTGGCAGCCGTATCATTCTAATGGATTGGATCCTTTGGTGCTCCTGATATCCCATATTAGCTTTGTAGAAGGAGACAGACTCTAGGGAGACACACAAAGTCTCGCACAGAAGGATATTTGAAGTAAGCTCATCAGTTTGCAGAGTGGGAGTGGGGGTCGGGTGGGGTTCGTTTAAATGAGGCCTTGTAAATGATGACGGTTTTGTTAGGTTGTTGTGTACTGTGTTCAATCACTGTGACTCTTCTGTGTGACTCCCCAGATCCCCCGAGTCCGATCCTTATAAGAAGGACTGAGTGTTTCAGCCAGTTCGATCTCTCTCTCTCTCTCTCTCTCTCTCTCTCTCTCTCTTTCTCTCTCTCTCTCTCTCTCTCTCTCTCTCTCTCTCTCTCTCTCTCTGTCTGTCCCTCTCTTTCTATCTCTCTCTCTACCTCTCTCTCTATCCATCTCTCCCTCCCTCTCTCCGCTCTCCCTCCCTCTCTCCGCTCTCTTTCTCTCTCTCTGTCTCTCTCTCTCTCTTCCTCTCTCCCTCTCTCTCTCTCTTTGTCTCTCTCTCTCCCTCTCGCTCTCTGTCATTAAGGGGCCTCTATGATGACAGTCATGTATCATTAAACTGAACACAACTACTGTATCCTTTAGCTTGGCAGGAAAAAGAGGACTTCGCCAGAGAGGCATCCCCATTGGCTTAGAACATTATTGTGATATCAGTTACCCAAGTCTAAATGGGAAAAATTGAATGGATATTAGAAAAGTTACTTCACCTGCTGTGAATCTGTAACACTTAAGCTATTTGGTCTAGGATAACATACTTGCACTTGCAAGGGAAGGGAAGAGGACAAGAATAGCAACACAGACCCACATGTACGTGACCACACGCACACACGCACACACACGTACAATACACACACACACATTCAAGTTATTCTAGCTTTGAGTTGATCATTCTCTACTTTTTCCATTTGTATCTTCTATGGAAATGTGGGTAAATGTTATCTTATTTATAGCCTTGACACACACAAACACATAGTTTAAATGTTGTCGATGGGTGGCAGGGTAGAGTGATGGTTGTTGCAGGAGGGTGATGATGGCAGAGCTTCGTCTTCACTGTAACTTGTGAAGTATCAAGAATCTGGAGCTTGAACGCTTCGGTGAGATTTCACATCAAGCAGAAGATCATGACCCAACGCTGTTTAGCCCTTATCAGTTTAATAAACATTTACACTGGTTGGTTTTGAAAAACCTGCGTTGATTATATTGTTGCAGCCAAGAGAGGTGATCATCGCTCTTCCGTCGGTTCTCTCAATAACTGCAGCTATCTAAGACCACATTCATTTTCATTCACCTTTATGTAACTGACTACCTGGATAGGTTAACTTTTTTGTTGTATTGTGTCAACAATTTTGTCAAGTCTAATCCAACACCAGATCAGATCACGTTGTGTCCAGACTGAACAGTTTTATGCAAAGCAGAGCTATGAAGTCTTGCTAATGAGTATTTACTCCCCCCTGCCCCTTTTCTCCCTTCCTCCTCCCCCTTTGTTCTCTCTTGCCCCTCAGAGCTCAAGAGGTTCCCAGACCCCAGGGTCTTGTTGGTCTTGGCAAACATCACGTACTCTGGGACAGACTGGTTCAAGTCGCCTTGTGCTGGTTTTAGGGTCCAGTAGCACACTGGGGAAGTCATGTCCCGCCTTCCTCTTTCTTTTCTCCTTCTTCCTCCCTTCTGAGCCACCCAACCCCCCTTCCCCTCCCCTTTGTTTTGGCCCCTGGCCTTGTTTCCTTTGGTCTGAGCACAATCAAAACAACCGAGGACGAGGACCACGAGATCCATCAAATCATATAATCAAATGTGATGGGAATTTTAATTATTTTCGGAGATTTATCAGACCCATTTACTTTGGCCTGCAGTGCAGAACCAGACAGTGTGTCCTATAATTATCTGTATCTTTGTGTTGTCATGTGTTTTCCTGTGTGCTGCATGGGCTGGGACTGGTCAGGGAGCAGAGGAAATATAATTACTGAGCGGTCAGTGCCGGGTTAGGGACACTTCTGAGTACACCACTCTGTTTAGAACACCAGGTGTGTTATTCTGTGGTCGACGATCTGCTGACTGTGTGCATCTGCTCATCCCCGAGGGGAGGAACAACACCGGCATGTAGAATGGAAAAATACATGCCTAGTTAGTTTATTTGTGTATGAGACACATGTCCAAGATACACCGCTCATTGAGTACATTGTGCGAGGGAAATATTCGTTTGTCTGTAGTTTGTCAAACCTTGTGTACTGTCTTAAATGATGTGTGGTCTGCACCACTGATGATTAATCCTGTGCTGTGACCAGTCCACACCAGTTGCGTCCTGGATGGCTTGTGTTCTAGAATGTCTACGTTCTTTCAAGGTTGGGGGAGGGGTGTGTGTGTGTGTGTAGGAGGGGGTGGGGTGGGGGGGAACTCGTGTGTGATTATTTCTACAGCCTGTCCTCACTAGTCCACACCAGTTCCAACCATAACCCTTTCTAACCCCACCAGGAGGGCCTGGTGTTTCACAGTGTCACAGAGTTCTGTCTGTCATGGTTGGGAGGAGAAGGGGAGGGGGAAAAGAGGGTCGTTTTTGGAAAAAAGGGGTTCAGAGCCTGAATAAGGGGTCCCGCGCATTAATGAGAGCAGAAGGCGGACACAAGCAAACATTTGGCTTCACACTTCACTGGCTATCGCCCTCTCGCTGTGTCTGTCTGCTCTCTCTCTTTTGCTTTCTCTCTCTCTCTCTCTCTCTCTCTCTCTCTCTTGCTCTCTCTCTCTCTCTCTCTCTCTCTTGCTCTCTCTCTCTCTCTCTCTCTCTCTCTCTCTCTCTCTCTTGCTCTCTCTCTCTCTCTTGCTTTCTCTCTCTCTTGCTCTCTCTCTCTCTTTCTCTCTCTCTCTCTCTCTCTCTCTCTCTCTCTGTCTCTTGCTCTCTCTCTCTCTCTCTCTCTCTTGCTCTCTCATCACCCCAGTTCACGTCCCCTCTTTCCCCCTCTCCCCCTGTGAGCCTTCATTACTACTGGTCCCCTGCTTTTCTCTTTCTGTCTTTCTTTCACTCCATCTCGATCTGCGGGAGTGTGCTTTGCATGAGAAGTAGCTCAGAACAGACCCACTGCACCTCCTCTTCTCTCTGTCCCCCCTTTGCACTTTCTTTCTTTCTGTTTTGTTTTTCTTTCTTCTCTTTTCACATCTGTTTTCGTCCACCGGCCGCTGTCTCATGCTCAGTGCGTCCAATCAGATTTGAGGTGTGCTGATCATAGGGTTTTCCTTTTATACATTTTGCCAGCCCTGCACTTACTGATGACCGCGCTACGCTGAGCATTCCTGCCTGTATCTCTCACTCACCCAGTCTGGGCAAACATGCAGCCCTCTAGTCTGACTTGCTACTTGAGATGCCGTCTATATTTACTGTGCAGCGCGCCACATAGGGTGTTTATTTCCAAAGTTAGGTAACAATTATCACAAAGCAGCTCTATGGCAACAACAGATCAGAAGCTTAACCTGACTTAAAGTCCTTTGGACGTTGTTTTTTATAGCTGAGTTGCATACAGTGACCACTGGGGGAGCCCTGACCCCACCCTGCCTCACAATCCTGTTAGTTCTGCATGTCTGCGTCTAATGGAAACTGGAAAAACCTTGCAAAAGCAGCGTCAGTGAGTGACCCAAGACCGGTCAGTGGCTCTGTCCCAAAGTCCCAAAGTTATTGAAGTGTATGATTAATTGTTCACCGTAGGGACATAGAACACTGAAGCTTTCTTTAAAATCGTGTTTTCCTGTTGCATAAGAGGGTTACAGCTTTGTCGTATGGGTTCCTGTCAGTAATCCATCTGCATGCGGCCCATGCTGCCTCGGCCCCTGATACATTTACCCAACCACAAGACAAGACCTCCACTTTTAATTATTAATCAGCTACTCTTTTGTTTTTGGGGGGGACGGTTTTTATTCCAATCATCTTGTCCGATCATGAAAAATAACATACAAAGGATCATTTTGACAGAGGCAAAGAAGTCACGTGATGTGAGAGTTCCGCTCCTGTGACGTACAGTGCATGTTCTCTCTGTGGACGCTCAATATAGGACCAGACTTAAGAGAAAGCCTTAATGTCCTATGCGCGAGGGCAATTTGTAGTACAGCACAAAACTCAGTGTCTGGCTACTGGCTGACACTCTCAATAATACATACCGAAGGAGAATCAAACTTAATAATTCAACAACAGGGAAACACGCAGAAGACTAGCTCACGTATGACTCTGAGGGTTACATCATACATTTGGAGATGTGACGTGACCAATCTCTGTCAAGGCACTGGAGAAAGAACTGGAACATGAAGAGACACAAACGACACAGCGGCAGAGAAGATGATTGTAGGAAGCCTCTTGCTGAGGAGCCTTTATCTCCACCCTCCAGGATCTTTTACAATCCACCCTCGTCCTGTAGAGTGGGGAGAGGAAAGAAAAAACGTAGAGTTTACAGTCTGATCTCACGTTGTGGAACTTCAGACTTTCCCTCGTTAACATTCTATTTTCTATATTCTAATCTGTGGATTTCAAGTTAATTCCATTCCATCATAAACATCAGTGATAGAGGCAGCGAAGGCCAATAGAAGACTCTTCTGCATGTGAGTTGGATCATTGGAGTTCCATATTAGAGTTATCGTTACATACCACTATATTGATACCGGATGTTCTGGTTTACATATTTATCTCACTGAGTAAATGTGTACACTGTAAAGCCCTAAGGTGAAGTCACACAGCAAGGAATGTGTTGAGGCGATGTGGAGTATCTGGTGGTTCATCAGACCTTAATCCATGTGTATGTTCAACCAGCAGTTGAACATACATTTGGAGCTTAATCTTCAACTGGTAGGCCGATTTAGTTTGCCAAGTCAGACCTATAGCGATGGTCAGTCATCAATTGCATTTTTTTTGTTGCCAAATCATCAGATTGTCATGAGAAATTGATATCATTTCAGGTGAACGTCTACATAGAGTACTCTTCCGCTTCCACGTCACTCAGTTAAACCATGTTGTGCAATATGGCAGTGCTGGCTTTCCACCCCAATCTCCTGCTCCACGAATCACGAATCGGGGGGGGTTCGATGGCTGAGCGGTTAGGGAGTCGGGCTGTTAATCAGAAGGTTGCCTGTTCGATTCTCAGCCATGGAAAATGACGTTGTGTACTTGGGCAAGGCACTTCGCCCTACTTGCCTCGGGGGGAGAATGTCCCTGTACTTACTGTAAGTCGCTCTGGATAAGAGCGTCTGCTAAATGTAATGCAAATGAACCAACATAGGTCAAAACCCAACAAACCACCCCATCATTCACACCGTCAACAAACGTTGGGCCGCCGTGGCGACATCAGGGGTGACGTTTTACCTCCTTGCTGTCGCGGCAGTCCCCGCAGATGCAGCCCACGCAGCCGTTGACGACCTGGATGCCGCAGAGGACGAGCTGCAGCAGGCCCAGGCACAGCGTGATGGCGAACAGGACGATGTGCCACAACGCCGCGTTGACGGGTTGAAGGCACAGGGCCCACAGGGAGTGGTCTACCAGGTAGCTGCTGTTTTGACTGGGGAGGGAGGGAGTCAAAAGGAGGAAAGACAGAGGTAACAGGTGAGATCACGTGTGGTGAGGCACCCCTGTAGCTCACTGGGTGAGGACATTACTGCTGCTGTGACTTCATGTCACCGACTCTACTGGAAATATTTGCAACAGCACATGGTGCACTTCAAACACTCAGGAAGACATTTCATGTCACGTCATTATTCTGACTATATATTTATATATTTTTCTCATTGTACGGAGTAACTTTTTTTAACTGTACACATGACAATAAATATCTTGAATCTTGAATTAAGGCTAATGCCGTAGAGATGAGGGAGAGGACTAGCTTAGAGTGTCACATCATGTGTTGAAGATCTGGTGACCAGGATGGTCTGCATGCCCCCACGGGTCAACCGATACTAATACATCTCACTGTGTTTGAGGTGGTATCTGGGATCATGTGTGCTGCACTGGTCTGACACTACAGATACACTTGGCCTAATAGAAACGTGGGCTCCTCACCATGAGGACTGACCATGGTGTAGTCCGCCATCTACTGGCTGTTAAGATGTACTACACTTTCTATTATTGCAAGGCTGCTGCTGAAATGGGGAAATCAAATGGTCACAAATGTAAAGATAAGATAACAGGCAGACAGGCATAGGGGCAGGCGGGAGGTAGAGAGGTAGAGAAAGAGAGAGACTTTTACCTTGGGGGGTTTTCAAAGGGGTATGTCCAATCCATCCCTTCGGCTGTCAGACACTTGGGTCCTATAGCCAGCCCTGCAGAGGATACACTGGTGCAGTAGATCGCTCCGATTACGCCAAACGCAGATGAGAAGACAGAGTTCAACATCTGCTCAACACACACACGTGCGCACACACACATGCACACACACACACATGGACACACACACACAGAGAGGGAGGGGGAGGATGTGTGAGAAAGAGGCTCGACTAAGTACATGTAATGATGCATCATTGACACTATACTTACACACTATGTACATACTCTTTAATCATTATGGACTGACTGTGGTGTTCACTCAAATAAAGCTGTCAAGCCCATACAATAGAGAAAAGAAACACCATTGTATCAACAGGACTTAATGGTTACAATTTTAAGGTAATAAACAATTCTGTTCTTATCGCAACTTCCCGGTCTTGAAGAAACTTCCTCCTTTCTCTAACGATCCACGTGTGACTGTACTCACCCGGCAACGGTTGCCACAGCAACCTGCTCCGCAGCAACCCTTGCCCCCGGCTCTGATAGCTGAGCAGCTGGGACACAGCATCTGAAATATTCCATACACACAGGATATTAACTTTATTAGTCTGGTCCTCGTTAATCACTGACATTACTACTGTAATATACAGACTCTGGAGCCATTCTCGTTATTTGTTGTTGGTTATTAATTGTATAAACTTCAGGAAGTTGATTGTTGTAGTTGAAGGGTCTTTAATTGCCCTCCAGTCTATGTATGGGTGGGTGTGCCCCTGATTGTGTATGTGTGTGTGTGCATGTATCCCCTTATCTCCTAAGCCAATATTTGTGAATAGTGAATCCCATTTTCACGTTCCAAAGTACGAGGACTGTACAGGGCTCTTTATCACAGTGCTGAGAGGTGATACTCTGAGGTACAACGAAACGCCGGCTTGATGTAAAGTTAAACCAGATAACAATTCACACCATTATATAAACATCAGAGGACCCTATGACGAGAATCAAACAGCACCTCTCAATCAGTCCACCATCGACCAGCGAATGACTACGGATACAGAAACTAAAGAGTACAGACATCCTAAAGACTCAGGACAGCTTCTGACTCAGAGATGGTGTCAAAAGAGTCTGAACGGTGGGGGGAAGTAAAGGTGTTTCCCTGTCGAGTTGACTTTGGCGAAACATTAAGCTGTGAAGGATGCACCTCAAACGTAAACCACTCGAAGGTGTATAGTTAAATACAATTAAATAAAGATTTTGTTTTGAGTATGGATTAATTCACTTCACTCTACTACTAACACTGAAGAAAAGACACAAGCGCGCCTTATTAAGCCAGCCGAACAGGCTATTAAAGCACGAGAAAACACACAGAGAGACAGATTAACAGATAGCCATACTAATTCCGCCACCCCCTGTGCTCCAATACACTACCTTTGCTTTCAAATAAACACACACACACACACATAATGAGAGTGTGCGTTACTTACAAAGAGGCCTCCCCCGATGAGGCCCCCCATCAGCCAGACCTGGAGGGAGATGTGGCTGTTCTCCTGGCCCTCACCATTGGGGAAGAACAGCAGCAGGTTGGCGATCATGCAGCAGAAGGCCGAGGGCAGCAGGATCAGGCCCACCAGGCGGGCACACTTCCCCGTACAGCACATGGTCTCCTCCTCTGTCTTTCGTTGTTTTTCGTTGGTGTTTTCTTGCTGTCGTTCAACCGGTCCCCCTTTTTCCCCACGCTTTTTTTCTGCTTCCCCTCTCTCTCTTCCTCTTTTCTATTCCTCTCTCTTCCCTCTCTCTATTCCTGTTTCTATTCCTCTCTCTTCCCTCTCTCTATTCCTCTTTCTATTCCTCTCTCTTCACTCTCTCTATTCCTGTTTCTATTCCTCTCTCTTCCCTCTCTCTATTCCTGTTTCTATTCCTCTCTCTTCACTCTCTCTATTCCTCAGTCCAATACCAAACGGTGCTTTGGTAAGGTGGAGAGAAAGAACGACACCCGTTGACCGACCAAAGTGTGATCTGAGGGAGAGAGACTGCTCACCGCTCTCAGCCGAAACACAAACAGAGTCACACAACAGCAGGACGGTGTTAGAGGTGATGTGACTCAGAAAGTTCTTCGACGACTGTAAATAATATCCTCCTCTTTGTATCGAACTCCCTACAACTGGACAGGGGTGCCCTATGGAAGACGAGAGAATGAATCTAGAAATCCAGAATGCCCTTTGGTACCTGTTCATCTAATTTACACACCTATATTAATGACTGACGTTTATGGTCTGCAAACAAATCATGCGCAGGGAGGGGAGTCACGTCCCAACCTAATAAGGTAGGCTATTTTTGGCCAAACGAAACTGCAAAAGACATGAAAGAAGTGGAGACTAAAACAGTGTGTAGAGTCAAGGACACATTTAGTTGATGAATACATACCAGACCCAGAAATACACTGGATCTACTGAGGAGATCATTACATTACATTACATTTAATCATTTAGCAGACGCTTTTATCCAAAGCGACTTCCAAGAGAGAGCTTTACAAAGTGCATCGGTCACTGATAACAACAAGATAGCCCCAAAACATTGCGGGTAGCCAAAACATGAAGCACATATTGTGAACAACCAAAAATAAATGCCAAAGGGAAGAACCATAAGAGCATGTAGTTAAGTAAGTTACAATTAAACAACATGAATCGCTATAAGTGCAAGTGTACCTGTAGAAAAGCAAGCAGCAGTAAAAAATAAGATAAACAAAAATGAAATAATTTGCAGCGAGTACAACAGTTTAAATCAGTTACCCCTAAGCAACAAGAGCAACAAGTCTCTAAGCAAGAGTCATTGTGATCCTGTTTGTTGTTTTCAAAATGAAAATAAATAAAGTCCCCTTTCATAAAGTTGTATTGCAGGTGATATGACTTTATTGGTGTCAAAGTGCTGGAGAAAAGCCTAATGAAGCTAGGTCTAATGTTACACTAAACTTGATTGCGCTGACCATCTGCATACTGGGCCAGACTCCAGAAATACTTAAAGGTGTGAATTCCTTAAGCTTCACTTCAGCAGACCACGTCATTTCAGAATCAAATGTGTTGGACATTCCATCCATGTGACCTGTGTCCAACATTCCATTCTTCTCTCATTGAAACCAAATGTCCAAAATGTAATCCCTTGTCTGAATATATAAGGAGATACAAGAAATACAGGTAAACATGTCAAATACAGGTAAACATGGGAGTTAGCCAGCACAGTAATACTGGAGAGACACACAACTTCTCACCTCCCAACCCCCACGCAAAATACCTGAAGTGTTGCACCTAATTAACATTTCAGGTAGCCTAACTGCGCAGGTCTACACAACGTCTTGAATTAGGCTACCTTTTGGAAGTCGCACTGTCTGCTGGAGGATGTGTCGTTGGCCGCGTCTGAAGTTGTTATACTTCCCTCACAAATTGACTAAATATCGAGATACACCTATGGATATGTGGTAGTCTTGCAGCAGGATGCTTTTCTGACCTCTGGGGTCATTGCCGTAGTGATGAACGACGCCCTCCTTTTTTCGCATCAAAACTGTGAGTAGGCTACAGTTTATAAAAGTAATGTTAAATGTAGTCATTTAGCAGACGCTCTTATCCAGAGCGATGATCCTGCCATATCATGTTAATCTTGACCTATAGCCTAAGTGTATACATGGATTTTGTTTTCCAAGTCGTACAGTGATTAGCCTCAAGGTTTAGGTACTTTAGCTAGGTGTGTGGCTAATCGTCAAATAAAAAGTTTGTCGTCATAACGATGTGCTGTTAATTGTTCACAAAAATATATCCTACTTCAATATTATCACTGGTATGTGCTAGCCTACGTTGAATACACTGCATCCTGTGGAATCTGCAAATTTCGGACTAATTTTTTGAAGTGGTGTAGGTGCTTCAATCGGGCTCTCACTATAGCGGATTGATCCAAGTAATTCGGATAGCAAACCCCGCAACTCGCTGAATGATGAACAAGAATACCTGTCGACTCGCTGAACGCCCACTACACCTACCAGACTCGTCTAAAGGTATTTTGCTCAGTTTTTGTCAGTCTCTTAGGCTACTCGTATCTACTTTGCCAATGTTACATTTGTTTATCCACCTGGCCGTTCTTTTCGATGGCATGACACCTCCCGTTCATTTTTCATCGCAAATCTTTTTTGTAAATGGCACTGACTCAGGCTGTTGATGTTTGCTTGCCCACCGTAGTCTACAGTCCGTGCTTCTCTTTTTTGAAAATGCATGACGAGGTGCCTATGTTAACGTTAATGTTTACAGTCATGTCAGCTATGGCTAGTGCATATGTTTGTATTGTTTGTTTGATGAAGGCCTTAAGACACATTGGTTTTGTATTACTGTGGCCTGGGTTTTCCAGGCCTAGCCCACATATCTTATTGAACAACTCGATGCGCAGTCACTGCAAATGTTAACCATAGTTGGACAAAGGAAGACAAATTGAAAGATATAGTAGTTATTTTTCAACTACAGAAATGTACGTTGATTATATTTGTTGTTAGCTGTTTGTTTAGCTACAAGGCCTTTCAAATAGGCCTAGCGCCACATGTCTCGACATGCGAGTTGCCAACCCTGCTGGCTAACGTTAAACAGCACGCCACATGTTAACGCAAATTACTTTTAAATTTAGTTAGATGAATTGTCTTATTTAATGCCAACTCTCCCAAATGGTTACATATTGGGCGAAACTTTAACCCGCTCGCTGAAGTCTAAACTCCAGGCTTATTTCCACGTGTTTGCTTAGCTTTTAGCTTGTTGAAATGACTCATGATGCCCACTTTCAGAACATTGTTTTTTGGGTAGTTCACAAACTCTCTTGACCGTCTGCGTCGAACTAAAGGGCAAAATGTTAACTTAAAGGTAACTAAGGGATATGTGATATAGCATTACAGATCTTTGTCCACTTTTGCGGTTAAAGATTCAAATCCCTGTTTAGGGATATCATGTCACAACGGATTGCCAGAAAACCAGAATTGGGTTATTATATGGGTAAGTGTGACAAACTTGAGATCCTTCGTGGGTAGGTGGTTAGCATGTGTGGGGCATGTTCAGGTCAAGGTTGATGTTAAACATTATGTCCAGCAGATGGCATGGTTTTGCCAAAGCCAGTTCTCGTGGATGTTCTTAGTTTTTTCGTGGGCTATTGTAATGGTCTCGATACTGCAGAAATGGGCCTACCAAAGAAAAAATGTATACGTAACGATACATGTATTTGGCTGGTTGTTTTATCGAACATCAACTGCCCGTATTTTGTAAAGTTGTATCCTTCATTTCCAATTGGAGGGACGTGTACCACGTGACAGTGACCACGTTTTGACTTAAGTATCAAATAAACTCGGAAACTAAACATTTATGAATGCAGTTGTGCACTTTACTAATCGTGTTTTTTAACACAGTGTTGGTTTTTAACGGGGTATTTATATGTATCTCATTAAACTCTGAAAGCATATGCCGTTCCTGGGGATGACTCCAGTCTCTCGAGTGGCAGACCGGTATCGCTTCTCGGCCTTTTGGCTAAGATCAAGTGTAGTATCTGTTCTTATCAGTTTAATATCTGATACGTCCCCTACCCGGGGACCATATATTAAATTGATTTTTGGAACAGGGAGATGGAATAGGGGCTTGCTCCGTCCACTCCACGCATCGACCTGGTATTGCAGTACCTCCAGGAACGGTGCACTTCCCTCCCGGGAAATCACTGTGTGAAATGGCAATTTATTAGCAGGCGAGCGCAGCTGACGCTTTAACTCGTAGTCAAATGTTTACGTTGAAATCTGTTCGCTATAACGTCATCCGTTATGGAATATTGATTAATTGATCCTTCTATTTAAATAACTGAACTTGTCTGTGGATGTGTGGGAGCTTACGTTTGTGTGGCTTTGCTCAAGTAGAATAAGCCAACTACTGTATGCGTTTTTTTTTAAAGCGGCTGCACAGAAAGCTAATATTTAATATGGTCTGATTCTAAATTGTATGTTCATTTCTATTTTGTCATTTAATTATTTATTCAAATACGTCAAGTTAATGTCACAAAGATTGATAATTGAAAATTATTACGAGAGTCTGGGTTTGAAATGTAAAACGTTGGAATACATAGTCTCTTTGGCTGCTGTGGGGTCTCTTTCGCCCCCTCTCCTCTGAGCACAGCACATGCGCAGACTGTATTCTAGGCACAGTGTTCGTTAGAATTATACAATTCATTCAATGATCACTGAATATTATGAGATGTGAAGAAAATAATATATTGTTTGTGCCTGCGACAATGATTTGTGCAATGCTTTTGATGAAGGACCTTTGACTGTATCTTAAATATGGTGCTATATTACAGACAATAGTATTACTGTAGTCTGAAATGCATTGTGGGAAAATATTGGAACATAAACTGGTATTTCTTACAAAATTTCATGTGGAAATTGAGTTTCTCATAACTGGACGGAATGTTTATTTGTGTAAGTTTCTAAATTGGACCTCTTCGTAGCAATATTCCTTACCATTACTGTATAGTGTATGCAGTGAAACGACCTCCCCACTTTGACCATGTACAACTCATACTTACCTGGCAGGGGAGACACCATGATCATGAAGGTGGTTCACCCAGGGCGAGGCTCAGCCATTGCACTCCGGTTGTGCTGACCCCTGCGAATTCCCCAAATGTGGGAATCTCGACTGCATAATTTCTGGTAGTGGGGGACTGCGTTCGCGCTCTCCCCTGATTAACTGTGAAATGACATTGATGCAAACATGACAGAAGCCTCTCCCCCCTGATCATCTCAGATTGGTTCAGATGTGATCTTACTTAAAAATAACTGCATGTGTTAGACTAGCAGCTATTATACATTAGACTGGGTATCATTACCATTAGTCTATATTGATGTTCTTACCTTGCTTTTATAATCTTAACTGTAACACTTTGAGATTTGCTTCAAATCTAAAGTGCATTACAAATGTAGTCTTAACACAAAATGATTGCTTTGCGTTTGTGGATCAGTGTTCATTAGTTTGTGACAGTAATGTTGACTTTGTACCACAAGATGGCGATCTGGCTCTGCGGAGTTTAGTCACTGACTGACTTTACACTGACTCATTTAAGCTCCTTAACTTTTGATTGCAAGTGGATGTGATCACACAAATGAATGGTCATTACCCGGCTTCCACAGAGCTTAATAACACCCCTTTCATTTGAATCAGGTGTGCTGGAGCAGGGAAACATCTAAAACATGCAGGACAGTGGCCCTCGAGGACCAGGATTGGACACCCCTGCAATATGCTAAGACCTAAGAACGTGGTAAAGGGTGAAAAAACAGAGAGGGGGAAGACAGGGAGGAGGGAGACATCAGACAAACACAACAGTAAGAATGATGTCTGCAGCTTACAAATAACACATACAGAAACACACAGACAAACAAAATACATTGACAGAGACAGACGTAAGACACAAGGGACCAAACGCATGCACAAAGAGAAGTAAGAAGGTTATAGCACAAGTATGGATTTCAAGGATTCAGCGATGTTGAGCCATGTGTCCAAAAGTCCTTTCTGACACTCCATTTATGTATGCTGTAGAGAGTTCCATATATTTGACATCCAAAAAAGGGTCCATGTACAAATAGCGTTGATGACTAATTTGAAAAGAAAGCTATTGACTACTTTTTGACTTTGTACAAGCATTCATTATATCAAACAAGCAAAACAATACTGTACCGGCAACTGGTGTATAACTTAAGTCAGAGTACAAGATGTGCAAGTCGACTTAAGTCTACAGTTGAATTTGACGATCTAATTGGGGGGTCTATAGTCAGAACACGTGAGAACAGTCAACGTAGATTTGCCCTACTGACTCAATGAATGTGAATTATGTACCAGTAGGGGACAGTTCGCAGTGGCCCCTCCTGTATTACTGTCCAGTCATACAGATGGTAGAAGACACTACTTTTGTATCCAGGCATGGAGTATGGTCTAATGTAGGCTACTTTGTCCTCCCAACTGTCAATGAAAATGTTCCCAATACAGATGCACTTAAAATACTAAAGTAGCTAATTTAATGGAATGAAAACTGTAAAGTTAATTCCGGTGATGTCGCGGGTAAATGTGTTATCGGAAGTGGGGCTTCGATCTTCAGTCCTCCGTTACGTTTTCAGTTTTCAGTCATACTAGCCCTGTGTTGGTTGCAGGTACTGCAGCCAGCGAATCAATGAATGTCCCTGCTGCTGGTTTCTTTCACGTCCTCCTCAGTTATGATACAATACATGTGAACGAGCTGTTCCATCCCTTTTAATTGATATCCTGCCACACTGGAAGACCAGCATATGATATGAATGTACCTTTGAGTTTAGACTAAGCTAAAACTTTGACAATTACATGTATCTATATTATTACAGTATTTTCTGTAAATGTACTGCAATGCATCATGGGAATCTGTAGTAAAGCTACGTTTATTTTGTAAATGTTGCTAAAAGCTCTTATTTTGAAGGTTGTTTATGTTGTAATAGCGTTTGTTTTAATACCACTTTTCACATGCTCAACGGAATGTCACCCTGATGAATTCAATCACCATTACTGTGTGGTGTATGCAGTGAAACGACATCCCCACGTTGACCGTGTACAACTCATACTTACCTGGCAGGGGAGACACCATGATCATGAAGGTGGTTCACCCAGGGCGAGGCTCAGCCATTGCACTCCGGTTGTGCTGACCCCTGCGAATTTCTCAAATGTGGAAATCTCGACTGCATAATTTGTGGTAGTGGGGGACTGCGTTCGCGCTCTCCCCTGATAAACTGTGAAATAACAATGACTTCTCCCCCCTGATCAGCTCAGACTTGTCTTGCCTGAAAACATTTCATTTGTTAGCCAGTTATTGTATAATTGATTCCACAGTTTATTAGTAATGCAACATAAATGACCACCATATGCAATTAACTATCCAATTTACAGCATTACGCTGCGTTCGCGCTCTCCCCTGATCAATTGTGGAATGACAATGATGCAAACATGACAGGAGTCGATTTACTTCTCCCCTCCCTAATCAGCTCTGATGGTTAGTTGTTATCTTGCATTTGTTAGGCTGGCAGCTATTATACATTACACTGGCTAGCATTTCCCTTAGTCTAACACGAATGATAACTCATCTTTTTTTGTGGATCAGGCTCCATGTGTTCGTTTGTCACACAGGAATGTTCACTCTGTGCCACGAGATGGCGATCTGGCTCTACAGGGTTAAGTCAGTGATAGACTAATTAGACTAATACATTCGAGACAGCTAGCTCTCAACTCAGCAGAAAACGTACCTCCGTATACCTGCGCCTCGTCCATTAATTGTATATAGCGGGACAAGTTATCCCTTCTCAGCGTGAGAAATACAACGTGTGGTGTGAGAACGTGTGAAATGGGCGTAATGCGGCGAATGCGTGAGACTCGAGAGCCCTGAAGTTTAGATTGATAATTTACCTTTCAAGATTCGTTTTTTCACTTAAATACGGAGCAGTTTACAAATGTTGTTGCTACATGTAGTTGCCCTGTAAACTAGTGCAACTTGATTCAAGATTTGGCAACGACACGAGCCCAACATTCTAATTCGCCACCGCTACAAACATTGAAGAAATTGCATTGATCACTAATTAGAAAAACTATTGACTACTTTTTGACTTTGTACAAGCATTCATTATTTAAGTCTTAAAGACTTGACCTGCGTATAACTTCGGTCAGAGTAAAATATACATATGCAAGTCGACATATGATAGGAAGTCTACAGTCGAATTTTACAATCCAATTAGAAGTCAACTGTCAGAACGAGTAACTACAGTCAACGGTTTTGCCCTTCTGACTCGAAATCATCTGCGAATTATGTAGGGGGCTGTTTAGTGTTCTGTCCTGTATTACTGTAGAGACATCCAGTTGGTAGTAGAAGACAACTGTTTTGTTTTGTATTCAGACATAAAATATGGCCCCATGTACTCTGTTCTCAGAACTGTGTCAATGAAACTGTTCCCTATTTTAGATGTATATCTAGATGCATCTAAAATAGTCCATGTCGCTAATTCGGTGGCATGTATATTGTAACTTTCATTCCGATGATGTCGCGGGTAAATGTGTTATCTGAAGTGGGCCTTAAGCACTCAAAACTAGCCCCGTGTTGATTGTAGGTACTGCAGCCAGTGAATGTCCCTGTTGCTGGTTTCTTTCACGTCCTCGTCAGTTATGATACAATACATGTGAACGAGCTGTTCCATCCCTTTTTAAATAATATTATGCCACACGAAAGGACCAGTAGATGATATGAATCTACGTTTATGAGTTTAGACTAAGCTAAAACGTTGAAAAATACATGTATCTATATTATTACAGTATTTTCTCTAAATGTACTGCAATGCATCATGGGAATCTGTAGTAGAACTACGTTTATTTTGTAAATGTTGCTACAAGCTCTTATTTTGAAGGTTGTTCATGTTGTAATAGCGTTTGTTTTGATACCACTTTTCACATGCTCAACGGAAAGTCACCCTGATATATTCAATCACCATTACTGTGTAGTGCATGCAGTGAAACGACATCCCCACGTTGACCGTGTACAACTCATACTTACCTGGCAGGGGAGACACCATGATCATGAAGGTGGTTCACCCAGGGCGAGGCTCAGCCATTGCACTCCGGTTGTGCTGACCCCTGCGAATTTCTCAAATGTGGAAATCTCGACTGCATAATTTGTGGTAGTGGGGGACTGCGTTCGCGCTCTCCCCTGATAAACTGTGAAATAATAATGATGCGAAAATGAGAGTATTCGATATGCTTCTCTCTTCTGATCATCTCAGATCTTGCCTAAAAAGAACAACTAAATTTGTTAGCCTAGCAGCAAGTATACATTACACTGGCTATTATCAACCTTAGTCTAACACGAATGATTGCTTAGCTTTTACGTGGATCAGTCTCCATGTGTTTGTTAGTTTGTCACAGTAATGTTCACAGTTGAATGTTGCCACAAGATGGCGGTCTGGTTCAGCGGAGTTTAGTCACTGACTGACCTGTTTAGATTCACTGATTTGCACTCCTTGACTTTTGATTGCATGTGGATGTCATAACTTTTCAAACTAGGAAATCTAGTTTTAGAAGGGGGTGTTAATGATTTGAGTCTCACGGCAAATGTGAAGACTTGACTCCTGAAGTTTAATTCGACAATTTACTTTTTCAAAATACTTTTTTTCACCTAATGGCGGAGCTCTTCACAAATGTTGCTGCTACATGTAGTTCCATTTAAGATAGCCTAAACATTTACAACTTCCAGCCTCTAAATTGTTTACTTCTGCAACTTGATTCAAGAGGTCACTACTGACAGGAGCACAACGTTCTATTTTGCCACCGCGACAAACATTGACAAAAAACATCGCGTTGATCCTTAATTTGGAAAGAAAGCTTTTGACTACGTTTTAACTGTGTATAAGCGTTCGTTATTTTATTCTTACTACAAATACTGTACCGTCAACCCGCATGTAATTTCCATCAGAGTAAAACAGATGTGGAAGTCTGTCAGAACGCGTATCAGTCTACAGTCAATGTATATTTTCCCCTACTAACTCGAAATCAAATGCGAGTTATGTAGGGACTGTTCAGTGCTTCTTCCTGTATTACTGTCCAGACATCCAGATGGTAGAAGACACAACTGTTTTGTTTTTGTATCCAGGCATGAAATATGGCTTAATGTACTAACGCTGCTCTCCCAACAGTCAATGAAACGGTTCCCAATATAGATGCACCTAAAATACTCAAGTAGCTCATTTAGTGGGATGGAAAACACACGTTCATTCAGATGTCGCGGGTAAATGGGTTTTCTGAAGTGGGGCTTCGGTCTTCAGTCCTCCATTACTTTTGCAGTTTTCAGTCATACTAGCCCCGTGTTGGTTGTAGGTACTGCAGCCAGCGAATGTCCCTGCTGCTGGTTTCTTTCACGTCCTCGTCAGTCATGCCACGATACATGTGAACGAGCTATTCATCCCTTTTTAAATAATATTATGCCACACGAAAGGACCAGTAAATGATATGAATGTACGTTTATGAGTTTAGACTAAGCTAAAACTTTGACGAATACATGCATCTATATTATTACAGTATTTTCTTTAAATTTACTGCAATGCATCATGGGAACATGTAGTAAAGCTACGTTTATTTTTTAAATGTTGCCACAAGCTTTTATTTTGACGGTTGTTCATGTTGTAATAGCGTTTGTTTTGATTCCACTTTTCACGTGCTCAACGGAAAGTCATCCTGATGTATTCAATCACCATTACTGTGTAGTGTATGCAGTGAAACGACTTCCCCACGTTGACCGTGTACAACTCATACTTACCTGGCAGGGGAGACACCATGATCATGAAGGTGGTTCACCCAGGGCGAGGCTCAGCCATTGCACTCCGGTTGTGCTGACCCCTGCGAATTTCTCAAATGTGGAAATCTCGACTGCATAATTTGTGGTAGTGGGGGACTGCGTTCGCGCTCTCCCCTGATAAACTGTGAAATAATAATGATGCGAACATGACAGTATTCGAAATGCTTCTCTACCCTGATCAGCTCAGATTTTTGTTATCTTGCCTAAAAATAACAACTGCATTTGTTAGACTAGCAGCAAGTATACATTACACTGGCTATTATCATCCTTAGTCTAACACGAATGATTGCTTAGCTTTCACGTGGATCAGTCTCCATGTGTTTGTTAGTTTGTCACAGTAATGTTCACAGTTGAATGTTGCCACAAGATGGCGGCCTGGTTCAGCGGAGTTTAGTCACTGACTGACCTGTTTAGACTCACTGATTTACTCTCCTTTACTTTTGATTGCATGTGGATGTCACAACTTTTCAAATCAGGAAATACATTTTTAGAAGGGGGTGTTAATGATTTGAGTCTCACGGCAAATGCTTGAGACTTGAGTCCTGAAGTTTAAATCGGCAATTTACCTTTTCAAAATGCTCTTTTTCACCTAATGGCGGAGCTTTTCACAAATGTTGCAGCTACATGTATTTCCATGTAAGCTAGCCTCCTACCTTAACAACTTCGACCCTTGAGATTGTTTACATCTGCAACTTGATTCAAGAGGTCACTACTGACAGGAGCACAACGTTCTATTTCGCCACCGCTACAACATTGACAAAAAAACATCGCGTTGATCCTTAATTTGGAAAGAAAGCTTTTGACTACTTTTTAACTGTGTATAAGCGTTAGTTATTTTATTTTTTACTATAAATACTGTACGGTCAACCCGCGTGTGATTTCCATCAGAGTAAAATATAGATGTGCAAGTTTAGGTAATTGGAAGTCAACAGTCAGAACGCGTCTACAGTCAACTTATGTTTTTCCATGTTGACTCGAAATCATATGTGAATTATGTAGGGGGACTGTGTAGTGCTGTTTCTCTCTCCAACCATCCAGATGGCAAAAGACACAACTCTTGTTTTTGTATCCAGTGATGAAATGTCTTAATGTACTCTTCTCACAACTGTCAACGAAGCTTTTCCAAATATAGATGCAGCTAAAATACTCCAAGTAGCTAATTTATTGGGATGGAAAACTAACGTTCATCTCGGTAATGTCGCGGGTAAATGTGTTATGTGAAGTACATCTTTAAATGTACTGCAATGCATCATGGGAACATGTATTAGTAGAGCAACGTTTATTTTTTAATTGTTGCCACAAGCTTTTATTTTGTATGTTTGTTCATGTTGTAATGGTGATTTAGATTTCTCTGTTCAGATGCTCAACGGAAAGTCACCCTGATGTATTCAAACACCATTACTGTGTACTGTATGCAGTGAAACGACTTCCCCACGTTGACCGTGTACAACTCATACTTACCTGGCAGGGGAGACACCATGATCATGAAGGTGGTTCACCCAGGGCGAGGCTCAGCCATTGCACTCCGGTTGTGCTGACCCCTGCGAATTTCCCAAATGTGGAAATCTCGACTGCATAATTTGTGGTAGTGGGGGACTGCGTTCGCGCTCTCCCCTGATAAACTGTGAAATGACAATGATGCAAACATGACAGTCGTCGATTTCTCCCTCTGATCAGCTCTGTATGTTATCTTGCCTAAAAATAACTGCATTTGTCAGCAAGTGATCTGTATAATAGCTGCTAGTCTATCATTACCCGGCTTTAGTCTAATAAGAACGATTGCTTAGCCTTTACGTGGATCAGTCTCCATGTGTTCGTTAGTTTGTCACAGTAATGTTGACTGGTGAATGTTGCCACGAGATGGCGGGTTGGCTCTGCAGGGTTAGGCACTGACTGACTAGTTAGACTTGCACATTTAGCCTACTCCAGACAGCTCTCAACTTGGCAGACAACCTACCTCCACATGCCTGCGCGGCTGCGCTTCGTCCATTAATTGTATATAGCGGGACAAGTTATCACTTCTCAGCGTGAGAAATACAATGTGTTGTGTGAGTACGTGTGAAATGGTTGAGATGCGTGAGACTCGAGAGCCCTGAAGTTTAGATTTAAAATGTACCTTTCAAGATTCACTTTTTCACCTAAATGCGGAACAGTTTACAAATGTTGATGTATGAAGTTACAATTACAACTTCCAGCGTTGAGCTTGTTAACATCTGTAACTATATTCAAGATTTGGCACCGACACGAGCACAACGTTCTATTTCGCCACCTGCAAACATCGAAAAAATACATTGCGTGGGTATTTTAATTTGTAAATGAGGCATTTGACTAATTTTTAACTGTGTAGAAGCATTCGTAATTTCTTTCTCAACTCAAAATAATGTACAGTAAACCCGCGTGTGACTTCCGCCAGTAAAATGTAGATTCGAATTCTACGATCCAATTGGGGGTCTACAGTCACGAGTCCACGGTGACCGTAGACTCTAGACCAATCAAAATGCGTAACAGTCTACATAGATTTTGCCCTAATGACTCGAAATCGTGAATTATGTACTAGTAGGGGACAGTTTTCTCCCTCCTGTATTACTGTCCAGACATACAGATGGTAGAAGACAAAACGTTTTTGTATTCAGGCATGGAGTATGGTCTAATGTACTTTGTTCTCCCGACTGTGTCAATAAAAATGTTCCAAATATAGATGCAGCTAAAATACTCCCAAGTAGCTAATTTAGAACCAACGTTCATTCCGGTGATGTCGCGGGTAAATGTGTTATCTGAAGTGGGGCTTCGGTTTTCAGTCATACTAGCCCCGTGTTGGTTGCAGGTACTGCAGCCAGCGAATCAATGAATGTCCCTGCTGATGGTTTCTTTCACGTCCTTGTCAGTTATGCTACAATACATGTGAACGAGCTGTTCCATTCCTTTTAATAAATATCCCACCACACGGAAGGACCAGCACATATTAATGTACGTTTATGAGTTTAGACTAAGTTAAAACTTTGACAAATACATGTATCTGAAATTATTTGTATTTTCCTTTAAATTTACTGCAATGCATCATGGGAACATGTAGTAGAGCTACGTTTATTTTAAAAATGTTGCTACAAGCTTTTATTTTGAAGGTTGTTCATGTTCTAATAGCATTTGTTTTGATTCCACTTTTCACATACTCATGCTCAACGGAAAGTCACCCTGATGTATTCAAACACCATTACTGTGTAGTGTATGCAGTGAAACGACTCCCCCACGTTGACCGTGTACAACTCATACTTACCTGGCAGGGGAGACACCATGATCATGAAGGTGGTTCACCCAGGGCGAGGCTCAGCCATTGCACTCCGGTTGTGCTGACCCCTGCGAATTTCTCAAATGTGGAAATCTCGACTGCATAATTTGTGGTAGTGGGGGACTGCGTTCGCGCTCTCCCCTGATTAACTGTGAAATAATAATGATGCGAACAAGTCAATTTCTCCTCCTGACAACTTCCAGCGTTGATCTTGTAACATCTGTAATTATATTCAAGATGTGGCACCGACACGGGCACAACGTTCTATTTCGCCACCTACTAAGATCGAAGAAAAATATAGGTATTTAATTTGGAAATGAAACATCTGACACATTTAACAGTGTAGAAGCATTCGTAACTTCAGTCTTTGCAAAAAATAATGTACAATGCCGTCAACCGGCGTGTGACTTTCGTCGGAGTAAAATGTAGATTCGAATCCTATGATCCAATTGGGGGGGTCTACAGTCACGAGTCTACGGTGACCGTAGACTCTAGACCAATCAAAATTCGTAACAGTCTACAGTCAACATAGATTTTACCCTACTGACTCGAAATCATATGTGAATTATGTACTAGTTGGGGACAGTTTGCCGTGCTCCCTCCTGTATTACTGTCCAGTCATACAGATGGTAGAAGACACAACATAACATTTTGCATTACATTAATGCATTTAGCAGACGCTTTTACCCAAAGCGACTTCCAAGAGAGAACAATGGTTTTGTTTTTGTATCCAGGCATGGAGTATGGTCTTATGTAGGTGTTCTCTCGACTGTGTCAATAAAAATGTTCCAAATATAGATGCAGCTAAAATACTCCCAAGTAGCTAATTTAGTGGGATGGAAAACTAACGTTTTCAGTCATACTAGCCCCGTGTTGGTTGCAGGTACTGCAGCCAGCGAATCAATGAATGTCCCTGCTGATGGTTTCTTTCACGTCCTTGTCAGTTATGCTACAATACATGTGAACGAGCTGTTCCATTCCTTTTAATAAATATCCCACCACACGGAAGGACCAGCACATATTAATGTACGTTTATGAGTTTAGACTAAGTTAAAACTTTGACAAATACATGTATCTGAAATTATTACTATTTTCTTGAAATTTACTGCAATGCATCATGGGAACATGTAGTAGAACTACGTTTATTTTTAAATGTTGCTACAAGCTTTTATTTTGAAGGTTGTTCATGTTCTAATAGCGTTTGTTTTGATACCACTTTTCACGTGCTCAATGGAAAGTCACCCTGATGTATTCAAACACCATTACTGTGTAGTGTATGCAGTGAAACGACTCCCCCACGTTGGCCGTGTACAACTCATACTTACCTGGCAGGGGAGACACCATGATCATGAAGGTGGTTCACCCAGGGCGAGGCTCAGCCATTGCACTCCGGTTGTGCTGACCCCTGCGAATTTCTCAAATGTGGAAATCTCGACTGCATAATTTGTGGTAGTGGGGGACTGCGTTCGCGCTCTCCCCTGATAAACTGTGAAATAACAATGACTTCTCCCCCCTGATCAGCTCAGACTTGTCTTGCCTGAAAACAACTCCATTTGTTAGCCAGTTATTGTATAATTGATTCCACAGTTTATTAGTAATGCAACATAAATGACCACCATATGCAATTAACTATCCAATTTACAGCATTACGAATACAAGATATTTAAACACCAAAAATGAAAGACCTTCACAAATGTGTTGTGTTCAGTCAGTTATTGAATTAAGTGAGGTGACCGTATAGGCTAAGTGGCAGGCCTCTATTTTTAATTGATATTCTGCTCGCTGTTCCACAGGACAAGATCCAGGCAGTTTGCTGGCCTTCAAGATGGTGGTCTTCTCAGGACTTGAGGGTTTTGCAGTAGCGCAACCACAACAGTTTCACCAGGGTGTACATCAGCCAATGTCCTGCTGTGCTGGTGCGTACCTCTTTGCCATCTTCAGCTTCTGTTTTACAGCAGCATCCACCAGGTCATCCCTCTTGGTGCGGCAGTAGAGGGTGTTGCCCCAGTGTGTCCTGTACAGCTGGGTGAACTGCTGTGACCGCTTGTCGTGCTCCTCCACTGTGTTCCATAGTTGGAGGAGCTTGTTTCTCTGCTCGGTGGTCAGTGACCGCTTGCTGTCAGACAGATCTCTTCTAGAAACCAGGAAGAGGGTTTTGACTGCAGGCATCCTCCTGTTAAAAACAAAACAAACAAATGGCATAAGAATTCTGTAGGTCTGAATTGTGTACATTCTTTTTTTTATTTCAGTAACCAGTGCTTTGTATTTAATTCTCAGACAACACAGCTACTCACAAAAGCCGGAGGGTGAACGGTGGCGGATTTGTCACTGTTGAGAGTGATGTGGGGCAGAGTGGCATCCAGCACATCAGTGTGCTTCCTCTTCACGCTGGAAAGCCTCATCTGCTTCACCTGGATTGGGCTGTCTCACCTCCTCATCCGGACCTGGCCCATCGTTGACTAGATCCTGAAGAGAGAAGAGGTGCCCTGTTTTCCCTGGCTCTTGCTCTGGCTGAAGAAATATTCTAGCCCAAGCTGGGAGGGGGACATCAGCAGGGGCCTGGAAATTCTCCTCCACAGCCTCTCCGAACAACTGCCGACGGCGGGTGTTGAGGTGGCTGACCAGCGGCGCAGAGTAGGTCCTGTGGTGCCTCCCTCTTGTCCTCCAATCACGGCAGCTGCACTCCTGTCCGAGTTCCACCGCGCGATGCCACCGATCAGGTACACCTGATGAGGCCGTGCTGCACAGTGGGGACCTGAAAGTCACCATAAAAAGGTATTAGAATAACGACAGTTGCGTATCTGGAATCATGTGAGGGAGGGCTTTGTGGAAGCCTTCCAGGCTGTTGCTCCCTCTCACGCCCTTGTAGTAGGGCAAGTCCACGTTGTTGATTGTAGTGATATGTGCCACCCTGTACATATCCATACCCGGAGGATCCTGGATGCACTCCAGGTGTCGCTGCTGGGCTGTCCACAACTCATCAATGGCGTCTATAAATACACAATCACTGTGTGTTATGTTTATTTTGTATGCTACACCATCCCCCTATCGCAATGACATTGTATCAATTGTGTGGATGTCGTTTATTTTTTGTGTAATTAGCCTTTTTTTGTTTTTTTTACCAGGTGTTCACTCCACTCTCGTCCAGTCCAGCGGGACCCTTCAGCTCCTCGATGGCCAGGTGGACGAGCCGGAAGGTTTCTTGAGCTCCGACAGTGACTCTCCTCACGTGGTGTTGGAGCTGGTCCCTGGAGAGGTGCTGTTGGACAATATCTTCATCGGATAAGGCGCCCAGCAACACGTTCTTGTTCTTTACAGCCCCTATGAGCAGCTCCAGATCAGCCCTGTTGTAGGCCATGACCGCTCCAGCTATGGCAGACTTGAAGGCAGCGTACTTGGAGTGAGACTTTGTGCGGATTGCTGTGTCAAACCTGTGGATCCAGTGGAAGATGTCCAGGCGCACGACCATCCCATCGTCCACCCAGGGCTGAAACATGGCCTCCAACGCCATTGGGCCCTGTGCACGGCAACAGCCGCGGTCGACGTAGAGGATTTGGGGGCAGGTTGGTTGGCCAGCTGGAACCTCTCCATGACTCCACGGCACATTGGTGTCAGCTTGTCTGAGGACTCCTCGCACGTCAGCACAAAGGTCACAATTTGTGAGTGCTCGTTGCCGATGCTGGTGAACCACTCGGCTGAGCCTTTGCCCTCCCCAGACAGCTTCTTCACCACCTACAAAATATGTAAAGTTAGTATGATATGATAAACATGTGTGTATTTTTATTTTATTTATTTTTACAATTTGCATCATACGGTTATTCATAGAAAAACTAAAACAATTCTGCAATTAGCTTTGCATCAGTCACTATTGCATTGTTTCGATCAGCCTACTTTCTTGGTGGAATCAATTTTCAGCACAGTGCCAAAAGTGGAGAGGATCTGGCTCCTGTAGTCCTCCACGTTGCTCGCCTCCAGCAGCAGGAAGGCGTGACGCAGAAGCCGTGCGGAGGGAAGCTTTCTCTGAGGAGGTGGAGCCTGAAACGTGTCTGTGAGGAGGTGGAGCCTGAAACGTGTGCCCCATATCATCCCCCCCTTACTCAGGCCTCCTCATCCCTCTCCCTCCACTCCCCCCGGTCTGACGTCAGAGATAAGGACGACCCACTCCTCTCTTCACCTCTCTACCTCCGCCCCTTCATCTCCCCCAACACTTATCTTGTTTAACATTTTAATACTAAAACACTATGAACAAAATGAATACTATTTACAAGATATACAATTAAATGTATTTTCAGCTGGGTCTTTACCCCAACAGGTCAGCAACTGACTTAGTGTTCGTAGCTGTCAAACACAATGCCCTCCAGACCTTTGGACGGAGACATATTTTTGACTGGGCAAAAGCTCTTCTTGTATTTTGTGTCCCTGGATTGGTTGGCCACAGAGCACACAGACGGGGAGATTTTTTACCCGTGAGACTTTTGCTCCCACCTCTGAGGGTACATCTTTCAGCTTCCTCTTATAATTGGTTGACTTTGCCCACAATGCTGTAGGTAGACCAGCAATTGCAGAGAGGGAGGGCCACAGGTCTGCTGGAGGTGGCCGCGAGGGAGGGCAGGGGTCTGGTGGATGTGCAGGTGGCCTGAAGGAGGGCACAGATCGGGTGGAGGTGCAGGTGGCTGCGAGGGAGGGCACGGGTCTGGTGGAGGTGCAGGTGGCTGGGGCTAGGGTTCTTCTCACAGGCGCTGGCAGTAGTGGTTGTGACCAGGAGAGTGGCGCGGTGATGTCAGTCCTTCCCTTTGTCCCTGCCGTGCTGGGTGTTGACACGTACTGCATCAAGGGGTCGTCTGGTTGAGGGAGGACTGCTGGCTGGTGAGGTGCTGGAGGGAGGACTGCTGCAGAGATGGATGTCACTTTTGTAACGGTGCACGGCTGTTTGGTCGCATTCATATTGAGAATGCGCTCTTGCCGATGGATAAAGTCCCAGACGGTCTTGCTGTTTATCTTCGGCAGAGGGATGCCTGCATGTGACAGGATGGGGTCATCCACCAAAACCCGGTGCTGGATCCTCTCGTAGGCCTTCAAGATGGTGGTCTTCTCTGGACTACTACGAGATGGAGCTGAGCGCAACCACAACAGTTTGACGAGGGTGTACATCAGCCTGTTGTGCAGAGCGCTGATGTCCTGCTGTGCTGGTGCGTACCTCTTTGCCATCTTCAGCTTCTGTATTACAGCAGCCTCCACCTGGTCATCCCTCTTGGTGCGGCAGTAGAGGGTGTTGCCCCAGTGCGTCCTGTACAGCTGGGTGAACTGCTGTGGGCGCTTGTCGTGCTCCTCCACTGTGTTCCATAGTTGTCATGCTGCTCCACTTGTGTTCCATAGTTGAAAAAAAAGAAAAAGAAGCATTAATCAACTCATTAAAACGTTAACTTAAAAGACACATCAAACAAGACAGTCACAATATACAGGTTCCCCACAAGGAGTACAGGACAAAAGCCCCACAAGGGGGCACACACAATTACCCCCTAGGCGGTTACAAGTGGAAGTCCAAGTTCGACGGGGTCGATCCAGGCTTTTGCCCCGATGGCTCCGTCGTCCTTGCCAGTGGTAGTCGAGCGACTGGCCCTCTGCCCTCGGTCTCGACGGCCCCTGGGAAGGCTCCATCCCTTTGCCACTTCTCCCAGGCTGCCCTTCGGCAAGGATTTCCTGATTTTCAGTTTTCCGGCCATAAGTCTGTTTAACTGTCAATCCCCAATTTTTTATGGCATATATACTAAGCATTGATATATATTTTTTAAAACCTCTTCATCTGAATGCTGGTTACGTGAGTCACTGGTGTGTGCAACCACCTCCTCACAGAACCGTAAGCATCAGTAATGTCCTTCCTCTGCTCAGCTGAGTACTGTTCTGTCCTTCTGAGCCTGGTACTGTCTATAGAGTTCCCACATCTCCTGGAAGGTGTGACTCTCAAACCCTCCCTGACCATAGATACACCTGTCAGTGTTGGCCTCGAGGAGATTGGAGATTTGTGGGAAGCTCTCTGCATAGTCTGCCAGGTAGTCCTTGATCCAGAGGTTCCCTATCTCTCCCTTACAATGAGGGTTAGTCACCTCTGACCTGTTGTTACGTCCCCAGAGTTTGTGTGGTTCTGTGGCCTTATATCTGTTTCTTTGTAGTTGGTGAAGTTTCTGGGGCGGGTTGCAGTGACCTGATTGGTGGAATCCCCTGATTAGGGCTCCACCCACCCCCTCATCAGTGGCTGCAGCTGTGTGCTCCCTAATAAGCCTGAGTGGTTGTCCAGCACGCGGGGCTTGGCTGCTGCTATTTGGGGATGCCCTCTGCTCGAAGGAGCTTCTCTGTGTGGGCCAGGGCAGGGATGTGGGTCGAACGGCGGTGGGCTGCTGGGACCGGACAGAGGTGGTGGGCTGCTGGGACCGGACAGCGGTTTCACCCGGGAATAGGGACCACAGAGGCTGACTAAATAAGCCCTTGAAGGGGGAGTCTAGCAACTTGACTGAGTCTAAAAATAAACATAATAAAGTAGTTTTGTAATTTGATTTTTTAAATATATACAGTTTAATGTGTATTTACTTTCTCACTTACCTTCCACATGATGGCTTGCAGCCACAAGTTCCACCTCATCACCTGGCCATTCAGGAGCATTGCATTTAGAAGTGGTGGCCTGCAGTTGCTGGACAACAAATCTATTGTTACTCACTAGATTGTATGATATATCCTCTTACTTGCTTGTCTCTGTCATTAATGTATTTTCTGAACCTCTTCATCTGAATGCTGGTTATGTGAGTCACTGGTGTGTGCGACCACCCCCTCACAGAAGCGTAAGTATCAGTAATGCCCTTCCTCTGCTCAGCTGAGTACTGTTCTGTCTTTCTGAGCCTGGTACTGTCTATAGAGTTCCCACATCTCCTGGAAGGTGTGACTCTCAAACCCTCTCTGACCATAAATACACCTGTCAGTGTTGGCCTCGAGGAGATTTTATATTTGTGGGAAGCTCTGCATATTCTGTGAGGTACTCCTATATCCAGAGGTTACCTATCTCCCTTACGGTGAGGTCTGGTGGAGGGAGGACTGCTGGCTGGTGAGGTGCTGGAGGCAGGTCTGCTGCAGAGATAGATGTCGCTTTTGTGACGGTGCACGGCTGTTTGATCGCATGCACGTTGAGAAGGCGCTCTTGCCTATGTATGAAGTCCCGGACGGTCTTGCTGTTTATCTTCGGCAGAGGGATGCCTGCATGTGACAGGATGGGGTCATCCACCAAAACCCGGTGCTGGATCCTCTCGTAGGCCTTTAAGATGGTGGTCTTCTCTGGACTACTACGAGATGGAGCTGAGCGCAACCACAGCAATTTGACGAGGGTGTACATCAGCCTGTTGTGCAGAGCGCTGATGTCCTGCTGTGCTGGTGCGTACCTCTTCGCCATCTTCAGCTTCTGTATTACAGCAGCCTCCACCTGGTCATCCCTCTTGGTGCGGCAGTAGAGGGTGTTGCCCCAGTGTGTCCTGTGCAGCTGGTTGGGCTTGGCTGCTGCTAGTTGGTTTGTACGCTGTGTGCTGGGTGTGGGATTTTGCTTACTTGAGCTTTGTCTGGTACATTGGGGGTTGAGAGAGCATGTGTACTGTTAGTAGTTGTGTAAACTGTGTTTGCGAAATGGTATCATTGTGATTCAAAACTTGGAATTGTTATAATTTGGGTTAATACCTTTTTTGTTTCTTTTTGCGTTTCTCAGGGGAAAAGGGGAAAGCGAGGTGCTTTAGGCAAGAGGCCACTTACACCACTCATAGGATAACCTTTTGTATATGAACACTAGGTAAGACCTGGGCCGACCAACCCTTGTACTTTGGGGAGAGCGCCAGAACTACGGTGCTAGTTAAGTAACGAATGTGATAAGGTAGGATAGAAACGGTTTAATTTTGCTTTCTTTGCTTTGGTCGTGCCCAGCCCCTTTTCCCCTGCACATTTGCCGTTGTAATAAATGTGTTAAATGGTAGAGTTGGCCTCCGCCTTCCTTGTTTTGCACCACGACTCCATACCTCTTCTCATCTGGGCCCAGGGTTCCTGCGCGTAGTGGGGGTTAGCATCTGGTGTGATGGCGCAGGGATGCCCTCTGCTCGAAGGACCTTCTGTGTGTGTGCCAGGGCAGTGGCCTGGTTCAGCAGCTCCTGTGGGGGATTGGAGAAGAAGAGCTTGTTCCCCCCTGATAGATACGGGACTCCTTGGTTGCCACCAACACAGCCTGTTGATGACTTGCTGGGGCCTCTGGATTGATCACTGGTATGACTGGGGTTGCCATCTTCAGTGGTAGAAATCTACAGACGCAATCTAAGGTACAACAAAACAACATTATTTTTTACATTGACACCAATTTGCCAAATAATTTCCACCTTGAAAGAATTCAAGTCATTTAAAATACACACACAAAGGCAAGTCACACTAACTGAGCTTTGAGTGACTTGCAGAGCAGTGTTGGTGTGCTTACAATGATCCCATTTGACCCGAGGCCTATAATTAGGCTATATAACACTTAGATATGCACGTATGCATTGTTCAATTCCAGCTGAAACATTTTCCAGTGTACTATTAACTTTCTATGTATCAAGAATAAAGCAAGGTGAACGGCCATGAAAGAAAAAGATCTGAACTATAGTTAATTGATGTAATATGGGTATTTCAATTATTATAGACCCGACTGCCTTTCATAGCCTATATTAAAGTTACTGCATCCACTTTTATTTAGTGTCCTGAGATGATTAATGTTGCGGGCAACCATGTAGAGCTAGCACAATGTATTCTACTATCGCTACTGCTTAGTACTACCAGTTTAACAACTTTAAGCCTTAAATATAGCAATTGAATGAATGAAACACATTTTATATATTTAAACACAGCCACATTTTTTGTTCAGGGAAATCAGACGTTTTGTGTAGATGGCATATAACAAATGCGATTTTAAATATGTAAGAACTACGATGTTAGGATGGAGTGAGTGAGGGGGTTTATCGGAGATGCGCTACTGTACGTTACAGTAGCTAGCTCTACCTGCCTACAGAAATGTAGCGAACATATTTCGTTTAAACCAATCGAAATCATCCACCGCTAAATGTATACTATTTACAATGTTTTAAACTTTGTATGAACATGAATTACTTAAGACTTACCCAAAATACCGTAAGGTCAGCTCTCTAACTTCGCTCACTGTGCCCCTCCCCCACCTCCCATGCTGTGATTTGTGTCTTTGGCGTGCACGTGCAGTAACACGACTCTGCAGCACACTATACTAACTGTATTTTTGACAAAACTCTTGTCACCTGTACTAAAAAGAGACTCTTACATAGTTATAGTGTTGCACAGTAAACCTGTACTTGAAAAGAGACACTTGCATTGCTTCAGTGTTCCTGTGCACACATAGGAGACTCTGACAGAACGCCATCTCTGTAGCACTCTATCCAGTCCAGAACCCGGGGTCCTGAAGTCTCGACTTTTACGATACTCAAACGATGCAATGTTAATATACCTCTCTGATCTAACGAGTCTGGCTAGCTGTCGTGACCTCTCAGGTGGGCTATGGCTGCGATGGAGAGATGATTGTTCTGCTAGGTTCTCCTGTGTCTGCACAGGAACTGCAGCTGTTTTGCCGTGATCATCAAGGGGGCCTAATGACCAATCGTGGTCAGAATTATGTTGGCCCATGCTACACCCATTCACCAAGTTTCATACAAATCGGGCTGGTAGCTTTTGCATAATGCTGTTCACACACATACAGACCAACATAATTGTATCTTTTCTTTTGACCAGGAAATGGCTGAGACCGATATCCTCAGTGCCATAGAGAGAACGACAGTGGGGATCTCCCTCTCTCTCTGTGTGTGAGAGGGAGTTGGATGTTGGTAGCGGGTGGATGTGACAGATAATGTAAAATATATGTACTTGTGCTTTTGTTGTTTATAAATGTTCCTATTATAGGGAGCTATATTTGTTTTAAAACGCCATACATTTGGGATTTGTGTTTTCCTTCTAGAATGAAGTAGGCCTACATGTAGTCATGTATGGGCCACATCTGTCCTGGGGACCAAGCAGACACCGAGCTCAGCCAGATCTGTCTTACAGTGTCTGTGTCATGTGACCCAGGTCTGGCCCAATGTGGGGCGGGGCTACAGGGTGGGGGCAGCATCTGGGCCAGAACAAAATTATGTGTCCGTTTTCAGTATGTGGACCGGTTTTAGGCCGGGGTCCCAGCCGAAACTGGGCCAGAACTGGAGCAAGGATGAGGCCCAGTGTTTTTTTACACCGTGGATAAATGAAAGTATGCATCCAAAGGCACCACCCATCTTGTGTACTGAGGGGAAGAGATTTTTTTTGGGGGGGGGAGAGGGGAGAGATGGTGTGTGTGTGTGTGGGAGAGACTGCCTGTGTTTGGTGTCTGACAGCCTGGGATTGTGTCCAGCTGGAAGAGATAAGAGGCACCGTTGTTGATAAAGCTGTCCTCCCTTCTGAGGAAAAACCAAGAAGCAAGCTGAGTCACTATCACCGTGTGTGAGACAGACATGGGGTTTGCTTACGCAGAGACACCATCTCCACTCAGATTACATTGTATGCAACCAAACACTCAAACCCTTTTCCGTAGTTTAACCAGATAACAAAACCAGTCAGGTTGATTCCACAGTTTATTTGTAATGCAACAAAAATGGCTACCATATGCAAGTAACTGTCCAATTTACAGCATTACAAACAAGATATTTAAACACCATAAATGAAGGGCCTTCATGAATGTGTTGTGTTCAGTCAGTTATTAAATATTATTAAAATGAAGTGACTGTATAGGCTAAGTGGCAGGCTTCTATTTTTAATTGATATTCTGCTCGCTGTTCCACAGGACAAGCTCCAGGCTTGTTGCTGTTCAGGTGAAATGCATATGTAAGGGTGACTGAAATCTTCCTCTGTGGTGGATTGTGTCTTTTTTGTGTCTTCAAAACATTTATATAAGTGAAAGTATGAAGTCTCTTGCGTTAAAATGTGTGTAGTTGGTAGTAGTCACAGACATGGGTGTTCATTCAGGTTCAGATAATGTGTTGAGGTAAATATCACAAACATGTGTATCTGCGTATCTGTTATTGTTAACGTCCCTCCCCCCTCTGTTCTCGCGTTTCCTTGTTCCTATTTTCTCCATCTTCCTGTTTTCCTGTTTCCAGTTTCTTCTCCTCCTCCGCCCCCCCCCCCCCCCCCCCCCTTTAGATTCTCCTCTCGCTCTTGCACACACACTCTCTCTCCTCCTAACCTCTTCCTCTCCACCCCCCCCTCCCCTTACACCCACACCTTGCCCTTCCCTCCCTCCGAACCCCCTCGCCCCCCGCAGCAGCCCCCCCCCAGGCCCCGGTGCTGGGTGGCGGGCAGGTTCTTGTAGACGGCGCGGCTGTAAGGGATGAAGCAGAGGCCCAGCTGGAGGTGGCGGGCCAGGCGACAGTAGGCGGCCAGGGCCAGGACCAGCAGGGGGGTGACCAGGAGGAAGCCCACCACCAGCAGGGCCACACAGCCCCCGTCGCTCAGCAGGTCTGAACAGTACGGGGAGGTCCCGTGGGGCCGCACCTGGAGGGGGGGAGGGGGGAGTGGAGGTGAGTGGGGGGGAGGAGATGGAGGTGAGTGGTTGGGGGGGGGGGGAAGAGACAGAGGCGTTAAATATATTCACTGCGATATGTCATTTACAATACACTATGGCTACATGACGTAGAAAGGGTTTAATATTTCTTTTGAATGTTTTCCCGTGTGCCTGATCTGCTGGACGTGTTGGATGACAGGAGAACCGCAAAAGCAAGAGGACGGTCAGAGCACAGAGGACGATGGAGATGTGGGGGGGAGATGATGATTATGATGATAATGCGGCGCTGGTGGAGTGTGTCGGAGGTGAGGACAGACATGGAGCAGATGGACCCGCAAGCATCCAGACTGACCCCACTCACGTGCCCCTCCACGGGGTGACTGATAAACATGCTAAGAACACAGCTGTGAGACCTCGTATCGTGCGTGTGCTGCACGTGTAGATGGAGGGTTCCATGGTGCGGAACAAGGAGATGAAAGTGTAGGGGGGGATAAAGGAGCAGAGGAGGAAGAGGGGAGGTGGAGGGGAGGTGGAAGGGAGGAGTGGGTTGTCCTTATCTCTGACGTCAGAACGGGGGGAGTGGAGGAGGGATGAGGAGGCCTGAGTAAGGGGGGGTGATATGGTGGAGGAGGGATGAGGAGGCCTGAGTAAGGGGGGGTGATATGGTGGAGGAGGGATGAGGAGGCCTGAGTAAGGGGGGGTGATATGGTGGAGGAGGGATGAGGAGGCCTGAGTAAGGGGGGGTGATATGGTGGAGGAGGGATGAGGAGGCCTGAGTAAGGGGGGGTGATATGGTGGAGGAGGGATGAGGAGGCCTGAGTAAGGGGGGGTGATATGGTGGAGGAGGGATGAGGAGGCCTGAGTAAGGGGGGGTGATATGGTGGAGGAGGGATGAGGAGGCCTGAGTAAGGGGGGGTGATATGGTGGAGGAGGGATGAGGAGGCCTGAGTAAGGGGGGGTGATATGGTGGAGGAGGGATGAGGAGGCCTGAGTAAGGGGGGGTGATATGGTGGAGGAGGGATGAGGAGGCCTGAGTAAGGGGGGGTGATATGGTGGAGGAGGGATGAGGAGGCCTGAGTAAGGGGGGGTGATATGGTGGAGGAGGGATGAGGAGGCCTGAGTAAGGGGGGGTGATATGGTGGAGGAGGGATGAGGAGGCCTGAGTAAGGGGGGGTGATATGGTGGAGGAGGGATGAGGAGGCCTGAGTAAGGGGGGGTGATATGGTGGAGGAGGGATGAGGAGGCCTGAGTAAGGGGGGGTGATATGGTGGAGGAGGGATGAGGAGGCCTGAGTAAGGGGGGGTGATATGGTGGAGGAGGGATGAGGAGGCCTGAGTAAGGGGGGGTGATATGGTGGAGGAGGGATGAGGAGGCCTGAGTAAGGGGGGGTGATATGGTGGAGGAGGGATGAGGAGGCCTGAGTAAGGGGGGGTGATATGGTGGAGGAGGGATGAGGAGGCCTGAGTAAGGGGGGGTGATATGGTGGAGGAGGGATGAGGAGGCCTGAGTAAGGGGGGGTGATATGGTGGAGGAGGGATGAGGAGGCCTGAGTAAGGGGGGGTGATATGGTGGAGGAGGGATGAGGAGGCCTGAGTAAGGGGGGGTGATATGGTGGAGGAGGGATGAGGAGGCCTGAGTAAGGGGGGGTGATATGGTGGAGGAGGGATGAGGAGGCCTGAGTAAGGGGGGGTGATATGGTGGAGGAGGGATGAGGAGGCCTGAGTAAGGGGGGGTGATATGGTGGAGGAGGATAGAAACAGTGGGAAAAGAGGGGTCAGGAAGAGGCCCGCTAAGGGGTGAGGGTGGGTACACCCATACCATATCAACTCCCAGACAACTATGTCCATGTTTATTTAAACTGATGGGCGTCTCACCCAAGGCATCATGCTTCTCATGAGAAGGCACGCCAGGCATTCCTAGCTGTGGAGGATTGGGAGTTGGAAGCTCGATTGGGGTTTGTAGCAGCTCTATACACTTGACATTACTTTTTATGTTCACCCTTGACAAGGCCGTCGACGTCAACAGCAACGGACTTGGAATTCCTGGCTGTCAAGCAGAAGGCCAGAACTGTGAGATGGGGAGACTCCCGGAGCCTCAAACGTTAAGTGCTCTCTCTCCTTTCCTCATCTCGCTCTTTTCTTTCATTTTCCCCCCTCTTTAAAGTCCCAGCTAATCCTCTTCTAATCTGTCACATGGGGTCCTAATTGGGCAGGGAGAAGAGGAGGAGGAGGAGGAGGAGGAGGAGGAGGAGGAGAGGGAAAGGAGAAGCCTTGTTTCTGGGCTGAGCCATTAGTGAGGTGACCAGTGGTGCAGTCACCCTGTCACCCATTCACACTCCCTGACCCTCTATGACCTGGTGGGTGAACAACTGGGGTCGAAGGAGACCCATTCGGGTCAAAATAGAAAGGTTTGTGCGCATTGAAATGTACACATTTCTTTTCATTGTTTTGACACGGATGCTAAAGCATCAGTCATCACATTTTGCTATTTGAGTTGTCTGATTGTGATGTTGTATTTGTTCCCTAGTTCATCTTTAACCCAGGTCTCTTTTAAAAGGTCTCTCTCCCAGATCTGAGAGGAACCCAGGTCTTATCTGATTATCTAACTAACCACAGGTCTGCCAGGCCAAACCCAGCTCTAATCTGCAGGCAAACTATTCCAAACTTGTGGCCGCAAAATTTCACTTTAGGGGATATTTGTCGTCCCTTCTCAACCATCTCCAGCACTGCTGATGTCTGGTCTCTCTGTCCTCCCACTCGGCTGAGTAACGCACCCTTTTACGAGAAATGTCAGCCTCCCCCCCCCCCCCCCCCCCCCAAAGTACGCACACACACACACAGGTGTCCACTCCTCCAGTATATAGCCTCATACCCATCTGTAATGAACACACAATTGAATTACGAGTCTCAAATGCAAACCACAGCCCAGGAATGTTCCCAAGCAAGTGTGTGTGGCCTACACAAGTCATGTGACCCCCCCCCCCCCCCCAACCACCCCCTCTCCCCTCCTTTACCGTAGAGTGGCAGAGGAACCCGAACATCACCATGACGATGGCGGGGGTGAGGATGAGGCCGAACACCAGGCCGGCCAGGGAGGCGTTGATGGTGGCGATGACGAGGTTCTGGGCGGTGACCAGCACGGAGCACGCCCAGCAGTCCAGCGAGCCCCGCAGCTCCAGGGGCGCGTCGCTCCCCCCGCCCGCGCTCTCCGCCACAGAGTACGGAGGTGGGACCACCACGCCTGAGGGGAGGGTCCCTACCGGGGCGGTGGAGGCCAGGGAGTTGGAGTGCTGGTGGTGGTGATGGTGGGGGTGGTGGTGGGACAGCTCCTCAGACAGGTCAAGAGCCTGGTGGTGAGCCCCCTTCTCCAGGGTGCCACTCATGCTCATGATGGACTGGAGAGAGGGGAGGGGGAGGGGGGGGGAAAGCGAGGGGAGGAAGGCGAGAGAGAGGGATTTAACAGGTGAGCCTAATACAATCTCTCCATGCAATTGATACTGCCGTTGTTAAGTACTGTCCCTCATTGTAACCCTTGTCTTTCGCTGCTGTTACAGAGTCCCCGAGTCACAGTTCACACACGGGTCACGGGGTCTTATCGCTGTTTGCGACAGGAAGCCAGCCGGCTTGTGATGCTGGCCGATCAGAGCGCAGTGACGATGGTTATCTTGACAGCTGACAGGTCCGAAGGGAAGGGGCTTAATTACCATGCGAGCATGTACCAGAGGATGATGATAGAGGAGGATAAGATGGAGAGAGATGAAGGTGAGAGGGCTGCTTCAAAGGATGTTTGTGTACATGGGGGGTGTGTGTGTGTGTGGTTTGGGGAATGTGTCACATCATACTAATCATGCATAAACAATATGAACATGAAGTTTTAGTGTGACCAGTACCCTGTTATTGAATTCATAGTGAAGCATTCAGAAGTAGGCCTCCACATCTACAGTGTCACTAGCCTGTAGTGTCAATGGTTAACAGAGAGGTAAACACAGCTGTTAATCTGTTATCTTCCTTCCAGATCCAGACTGAGGGTCCTGTTGGCATGGCCGCCTCGTGTGTGTGTGTGTGTGTGTGTGTGTGTGTGTGTGTGTGTGTGTGTGCGCGCGTGAGAGAGACAGGATACCCCATCCCTCCCCCCTCCCCCAGCAAGCAAAGCGTTTCCCCCGCCGACCTGAGGACAATAGCCCTGGGGCAGTCAGCTGCCATACCCTCCCCTCCCTGGCAGACCTCCAGCTCAGACACCCATCACCCCCAAGACTGTTCATCTCTTCTTGGCTGGAACGGTAAGCCAAGGCCCTCCATGATGGATCAACTCTCCACACACTACCTGCTACAACTGTTGGTGTCGTCCTTTCCATTGAGATCCATCCCAAAGATGCCGAGGCGAGTCAAATCTACTAAGGAACTGTTGAAGCTGTGTGTGGGTGGTCCTCCATCCCATAATACCCACTAAACTCTGTGGTAAATGTGACGTCAGTGTCGAGAGATGTTGCTAGCGGCTGCCTCCTCCATGTTGTTTACTCTGCATGACTCCCTCCTATTGTTTTTAAAGTGTCGTTTCTGGGTGTAATGTCAGGGGGGTTCAGGACTGGTAACCGGGGGAAACGTATTGTGGCGCTCGCTTGAAATACATCTGGTCACTCCACCCATTCGACTCGCTGTACTCGTTATTCTAGGAATAACACGTCATTGTTGCTGTGAAAACCCTCTTGTTTTTGTCTCCTGACAAAATTGGAGTTGTACTACTTTTTCTTATGAAGACTAGGAAAGGTAATAAAATGCCTTGAGGCTATTGAGAGACAACTTAAGTCCCTGGTACAGTCCTGACTGAACATTATTAGTTTACTCAACACCACAGACTCCATCACATGGTTCTATTCAGAGTTCTATTGTTCTATCATTCTATTGTCTGCTGGGTCAGACGGCTGCATGTATTCATTGGCAGTCTAGAACTTCAGTCATTAGGTACAAATAACAAACCAGCCACTTGGACTCTCTTTAAAAGTAGGAATTTAGAGTATTTGCACATGTACAGAAGCCTAGCGTGTTGAACTGTGTGTGGGGGGGTTGTGGTTTCACTCACATAGTGATGTGGAGACTGGTAGATCTAGCTCTGGTTCTTCCCTCGGTTCTTGCTCCTCTCTCTTCGTCTGGAGTTTGGGGATGGGAACCCACACTCTCCTGTCAGATGAACTTGATTCTTGGTCTTTCTGTACTGCTTCTTTCCGTCGGGAGTCGATGTAGAGGAACTGCTTTTGTCGCTGCTGTGCAGAAGTCGGGGTCTGCTGGTTCTGTTCCTGCTTACTCTGTCGGGTGGTTCACTCTTCCCTTTGCTTATCTGGTGGCGGTATGCTGGTATGTCGAACTCCCGCTGGTCTCTCTCTCTGGTCCGTTGTGGCTCTTCCCCCACCAGATACTGGCGAGAGCCTCCCTCGTGTGTTCTTGGTAAGGTGAAGTTGATGTTCTCTCTCTCTCTCTCTCTCTCTCTCTCTCTCTCTCTCTCTCTCTCTCTCTCTCTCTCTCTCTCTCTCTCTCTCTCTCTCTCTCTCTCTCTCTCTCTCTCTCTCTCTCTCTCTCTCTCTCTCTCTCTCTCTCTCTCTCTCTCTCTCTCTCTCTCTCTCTCTCTCTCTCTCTCTCTCTCTCTCTCTCTCTCTCTCTCTCTCTCTCTCTCTCTCTCTCTCTCTCTCTCTCTCTCTCTCTCTCTCTCTCTCTCTCTCTCTCTCTCTCTCTCTCTCTCTCTCTCTCTCACACCTTTTAAACCTCCTCTTGTCCCTCCTCCTTCTGATACGAGTCTCTCTTCAGAATTATAGATGCCCCTCTCTCCCCACCCCACCCCACTTTCTCTTCACTGCCCTCCCACAACCCCCCCCCCCCCCCCCCCAATGCGCGCTTCCCTTAACATGTCCAGCATTACTATTACACGCCCTCCCCCCTCCCTGTGTCAGTTGGAGCTGAGTGTTAGGGGCCCATACAAAGGCGGCTGGCCTGATAACTGGACGTAAAGGGAATGCTGTGCTGAGGGGGGAGGGGAGGACAGGACAGGGGGGAGATGGTGAGGGAGGGAGACGGCGTCTGTGTGCATTCTACAGGAGCTGTAGAACAGAACTGATCATGTGTAGTGGCCAAAGGATGACGTGATAAGGGGCCGGTAGATAAGGGGGGGGGGGGGGGGGGGAGAGAGGGGAGATCACAGGGGCAGTAATTTGTGATTTCTGACCAGATTGTACACTTTTCTTTTCATTTCTCTCCTCCTCTTTGAGCTGGGTGTATTTGTTTACCTATAGATCTCCGCTGGGTACATACTCCCTGACCTGCCCACCAGATAGGGGGGCGGCGGTCCTGGGTGGAGCAGTGGGAGACAAGAAGCTGCATCAGTTATATAACTTATCACCAACTTGGATGACGCTTAGAAGTTTTACATGTAGAAGTTTGTGATTACAGTGGAGAGTTTTGTAATGGGTAGGTAGGATGACTGGAGGGGGAAGGGTGAGTGTGTTGAGAGGGGACAAATAAGCAAATGAGAAAATAGACTGACTAAAGTCAACCGTGGTTGAATTGTGTTGCAATGTTTAACCAAGCCAGAAACCACCCTTCCAGATAAGTGTACAACTGCTTTGATTTATGTTGTATACATGTGGCATATTTCGGGCATTCTTAACAAACACCAACTGTTCTGGCTTCTGTGGGCCTGGCATTCAGATGGATGGTTCATGAGACAAATATAATTGTCTTTTTGCTCGCTGATCCTGATTATTGGGGGTTTAGGTTGGTTGAGGGGCAGTTCTATGGCCGTATGTGAAGCCCTCTGTGACACTGCTTGTAAAAAAAAGGCTATGAAAATGTTTTATTGATTTGAATTTTAATTATTCTTTCTTTCTTCGGGAGGAAAACGGAAACGTTTGAGGAGGATTCCACTCGTATGTTTTTCTGGAAGTTGACGTGGAACGGGGACTTCCTGTCTTGACAGGAAGCAGGATATCCGCAGGCCTGTCCTGTCCATCCCTCCCCGACCTCTTGACCCCAGGACATGATGGCATTTTGATGTTTTGTCATGGCCTGCTGGGGACACATGACCTCTTCAACCAGGTATAAAATATTACTTTTTACCTGATATACCAAAAATGTAGATAGCAGTCACTGGTTTTTCTGGCTTGTTTTGTGTCATTGTCAACTGTTATCATGACTAACGTAGCCTGGCTGCTTCCTGTTCAGCCATCTGCTAGTTTCCCCTTCCATCCATAGTTTACCTTGGATACATTGTGATGAGTCTGTAGGGAAACTACTATCAATAAGAAGCTCACACGTACTTTTGAGCAAAAACAAACCAAAGGATCTGAATGTGATTCGAGCCAAACATCCACCACAGAGAGATAGGTTGTTATTGTAGTAGTGTGAGGGTATCGCATAAACAAATATGTCTTTCCTCCCCCTCAATTCTCCACACCCATGATAGTGAGCTTGGAGTCCTGAAGAGGAAGGATAATGTTGCTGAACGTGCAGCACATATCTTTAAACTCAGTAGTTTTCCCCAGAAAGCCTCAATGTTTATATTCACTGGCACTGCAATGTTTCACACTAATTACTCAAGTGCGTAACATTAACAGGAGAGGTGTTGGGTTTATCAAAAGCGTTTATTAATAGTCATAGTAATGTCACACAAATTCACAAAGTGTTTAAGACAAGTCTGGCTCAGTTGGTTGTGTGTATGAGTGAATTCTCTAAAACAGTGCAGTTTTAAGTACATGACGACAAAGAGAAGGAGAAAAGGAAAGGTATATTGCAAGAGGAAAAATAGAATTTTCATCTTAGGAAAGGAGACAGGAGTTTGTTCAAGGAACAGTTAGCACCATCTATCCCATAATCAATATCCATCATATTATAATATCTAAAAAATAAAAAATAAAAAACATTTAAATCATTTAAAATCTAAAAGCACCTACAGATAAACACAAACATAACTACACTTTCTGTATCTTCAAGAAATTGTAATTACGTTTTTTTTTAACTTTCAAAATGAGCATAATTACAGATACAGCATTCCGTTAGTCGTCTCTACGTCCTGTGTGTTTCTAGCATCTACGGGAAAAGTGGAGTTATATTTATTAAAGATATCATTTATATATACCTGGAGGGGTGAGAGACCAGAATGGGGGAGGTAAGCACCAGTGAAACAGCAGCCCCCCCATATACACCACCCCCCCCTCCTCCTCCTCAACTGTCTAAATTCGAAAATCAGAATCACCATAGAAAACTTTTCAAAACTTGTACAACCCTATTCAAAAAGGGGATAGCATTGATATCCAATAAATAGAAAAAAAAAACATTTAAATAAAACATTTACACTTAAAATCCAGGAAAATTATAAATCTGTATTTAGCAAAACAATCGCAAGTATGACACCGTAGGAAAATGGTGGTTGGTAGCAAAGTATTGAACTGAACACAAGACCTAATGTAGTCTTAGGGAGGCCTGATGTTTGAATCTTTTTCTCCAGAAGAAATAATATAATTAATTTGTAAAAGTAAAAAAAAAAAAAAATCTAAAAACAACACAAGATTTACAACGCATACAAGATTCGGAAAGACAAAACAAAAATTAAAAACAAGTCTTTTTAAACCCGTATGTTCTGAAGCATTCCAAACAATTGTATTTAAAAAAAATTCTTAATGCTTTAGAAAAATTTTCATATCTCTATTATTAGTATTTTTCATTTCATCTCTAAATACAAGTCACAAGGCCAATGTGGTATATATCTAGGCGGATCTAGTTTAGAAAACAAAACAATAAATTATCGAGGAAAAACATCACCCCACATAAAATACAAACAGCAATGTACAAATTTCAGTATTCAAGATGACAAAAACAAATCAAACTTAAACAAAATTCAGAAACGATAGCATGCCGTTGAAACCACTGACTCCCTATATTTAGTTTGTTCAATGGCAGCGCCAACTGCTCTACATCTTCAAGTCCTCTATAACCAGGTGTCTGGTCTTCTCATGAGCACCATTGAGAGTAAACTGGCATATGATTGGTGGCATTTCTTTTCTTTTTTTTAATGTTTTATTTTGTAAACAGTGATGAGGAAACTGGTTTTCAATTGGCTGTAATTGCAAGTATTAGCAGTAGTAGTAAAAAACAACAACAAAACTACAAAAACACATTTTAAAAGGAAGCAAAATTAAAATCACCAAAGTAAGAATGTGTTTGTCCTGGCTTGCAGGAGTTTTGGTTATGGCTGAGAGGAACTGGATGTGGAGGAGGTCTGTCATCGCGAAGTGGAGGGTGACGCCTACAGGAGAGGACAGAACGTCAGTTAGAAAAGGTGAGTTCAAATACCAGTTAGATTCCTCCCCCCACCCCAAACAGGACATGCATTAGCTGTAAAGACAGGCCAAGTTACATGTCTTAAGGGTAGCTTACAGAAAACATTTGGTGCAAAACTCTCTTTTATAGTGCTTTCATGTTTCAGTGCGTGTGTGCGTGTGTTCTCCTCCTCACCAGGTTGAAGCTGTCGTAGGTGGCCATCAGCTCCTCCATGCGGTACTGCTCCAGCACCACCACGTTGGCCAGGCTGGGACTACGGTGGCGGGCACAGTCCTCACAGTGCACCACGTAGGTCTTCCTGCTCCCAGTCTCGCTGGTCACAAACAGCAGGTCGTACACCTCCACCTGGGGGTCGCCACGGAGACAGGACCACAGGCTTGGAACGGGGCACTCATGGAGGCACGTTTAAAAAAAATGAAAATTCTGGTATTTCCTTGATTACGCTCGGTTTTAAAAAGCAGAAGAAGAAATGTGTGTAGCAAATAGCTTTGAGAGGGTGAGAGAAAGAGGGAGAGATGCGTGAACTCACGTCACACTCGTTGCAGTAGTAGGCGGGCTCGTCCTTGACCCTGCTCTGGTAGGAGATCTTCTTCCCCGAGGCTCCCAGCTGGTCCCTCAGGATCTGAATGTGTTTGATGGATTGCAGCAGGCAGTGTCTGGCAGGGGCGGAGGGCAAAGTTATTCATTTCTTAAATTCAGAATAAATGCGACAGCCGTCTTATTTATATAGTCATAATCGACTGAATTTTTCCCCCTACTATCGTTTTTATAAAATGTCAGTTCATTTTCAATTCATTATATGTATAGTCCCAGTTTGCCAGCCATGGTTGAAGCTTAGTCCTAAAGCGTAAATTAAATAAAGCCACTGCAAAAGTGAAGTCTAGGACTGGGTTTCATCCTTGTCTGGGGGGGAAACTGGGCCCCTCATTTGCTGAACTCACTTGATCATCTTGTAGGTGTCGGGGTCGGTGACCTTGACGGTGCGCGCCACGTTCCAGGAGACGTGGATCATGGGGACGATGGACTTGACCCTCTTCACCTCGTTCCACTCAAACCGCTCCAGGGCCAGCTGGTACTGGTAGGCTGCAGGGAGACACAACCGTTGTTAGGGGAGCTGCCATGTAGGACTCACCTGGAGACCAATATTTATATATTTTTCTATTGTAATTATGTGGAAGGCGTACATTGCACTATAAGACTGTCATTGTACGGACTAACTTTGTTAAACCGTATACATGACAATAAATATCTTGAACCTGACCCCCTCGCCATGAGCCAGTTTAACTCCATCATATAGGCCCCAGGTTCAAATACATGGATTAAGCCTAGTTCTAAAGTAAGAGCGAAATTCAATAAGACCTTCATGGAATTCTCCCTCTCACTTTAGGACAAGGCTTAATCCAAGTCTGGAAACTGGGCCATTATCAGTCCAAGGTAAAACTGCCTAACAACCAAAGTTCTAGAATGTTGTGATTTGAATAGAAACTCACAGTTGAGCGGCCCCACGTTCCAGGCGATGTTGTTGCACCAGCCCACAGCCTGGACCCAGTGGACTGTGCCGGCGTTGATCCACACCAGGTCCCCGGGCCGCTGGATGAAGCGGTACACAGGGATGTTGGAGCGGTACAGGTCCTCCAGGACCGGCCACCAGGACCCGGTCAGATAGTCCACTCCATGTCTGGGGAGGAGGAGACTGTTAGGACCTCTTCAAGAAGGGTCGACGTGTAAAGAACAACACTTTATAAACAGCGACATTAGCGTTAAGTGCTATGCTTTGATTTGATGCTATGATTTGGTCCATAAATAAAAACTCACTTTTCACAGAAGTCGTTGATGGCGGGCCAGTAGTTCTCGTGCACAGAGAACCACTCACAGTCTCCAGGACCGATGTTGATGTTGACCGAGCAGAAGTTGTTGTTCTCCTGGTGACCTGGAGGAAGAGGAGCTCTCTGTCAAGCCACTGACAACATTAGACACCACCCGTGCAGGGGAGGGGAGAGAGGGGGGAGAGGGAGAGAGACAGAGGGGGGAGGGAGACAGAGGGGGGAGGGAGAGAGAAGGGGATAGGGAGGGGAAAGGGAGAGAGAGAAGGGGATAGGGAGGCAGAGGTCGTACCAGGCGTGCGGCTGCCGGGGACCTTCATGTAGAGCTGGACGGTGTTCATTCCCAGGATGGTGTGTCCCACGTGACTCAGCATGTTGCCGCCTGACGCCACCCGCATGAAGGCTGGCAGCTTCTGCAGCTCCTGTAACTGGGGCTTCCACCTGAGGGACAGGAAACATCAGCTCACTCTCTCCTAAGATCCATCAATTCAATAAGAGAACCAAGATGAAAACCCTTCTCATCAAATAAACTTTGAGGAATAATCTGCACTGGGGTCATATCAGTATGAACAGAGTTACTGAGAGGTGGACCTGGTCAGAGGGCTCTTCATGGTGAGTGATCAGTCACAGGACACAGGGTTCATCAGTAGTCCAAGCTTACCTCTTAGGGTCTGACAGGTCGATGTTGGTCCCAAACTTGATGATCTTCCCCACTGATTTCTGATCGGCACTAGAGAAGAATGACATGATTAATAACTCTGACACTGCATGAGTTATGTTGCAGAAGCCCAATTCAACACAAGGGTGTGTGTCCCCATCCTTACCTGCCACCGGTAGTCACTCCCTCCCTACACTGCATCTCCAAACTGCCAGGTTGCCTCTTCTCCTTCTCTTCACTATCCTCCTCCTCCTCCTCGTCACTGCCCTTGTCCTCCTGCAGGCTTTCCTGGAAGGAGGAGGCCTGGTACTGGGCGTACTTGGCGATGGTGGTGTGGGAGCGGCTGCTCTCGCAGGGCCAGGTCTGGCCCCGCCCGCTGGCGTCCCAGTTCTCGTCGGCCGGCTGCTGCACCTGCGTCCTCACCTCCACGGCGTGCTCCGCGTTGGCGTCCACCAGGGACTTGGTGGAGAACAGGCCCAGGTCTGGGGAGGAGGAGGAGGGGGAGAGGGAGGGAAAGGAAGAGAGAGTTTATAGAGGAGACCCCAGGTTAAGATACAAAAACACACCAGCGTGTCATGAAGGAATCTTGTATGGAAAAACCACTCGCCATGTATTGCGTAGATGAAAAGTAATAAAGTATCTATACACGTGTGTGTGTGTGAACTCACTGAGTCGTAGCGACCCTGCCAGGCCTCTGATGACTGTGACAGGGTTCTTGGGGTCGGTGCAGAACTGCAGCAGCACCGGGGAGAAGGCGTCTCTCTTGCTCTCCAGCTGCAGGGGAACAGAGAAGGTCAGACCCTCTACACACCCAGGTCCCTCACAGGGTATCACACAACCTGGTATTGCACAACCATCTTAGGGGGCATGTCTGATGCAATAAATAAAGGATCCATGGGGGGATTCTGTTTGGTACCTTCTGCTGCCACTAGAGGGCAGCACAGGCCCAATATTTTAATATAATCTCACTGCTTCTCCAATGAGGGTTGCAGATGTGTGGAGAATGTTTGACGCAAACTTACGTAGATGCTCGGGGTGGGAGGGTTGAGTTTCTCTCTGGGGATAGGATCCACCGACATGACGGGTTTCACAGAAAAGGCCGGCAGCAGGTAGGACTCTCTGAACTTCCCCTTCACTCTGGCCCCCCTGGAACAATACAAGGTCAAGAACAAGACATTAGCAAACGCGCACACCATACCGTCAACAAAAATACGTCTTCAGACAAAGTTTAGTCGGGTGTCTTTCTTAATTCCTTCACTCCCTTGACAGTATGTGAACCTTCCCCTCAAAAATGAACCTTCAGACAGACTTTTCCCATCACCCCTCGAGCCATTATCTCAAAAGGTCCTGGTAACCGTCGCGCACCGTTTGCTAATTGCTGGTTTTCACTCACTTGCAAGCCCTGATGACCTCGCTGGCAGAGTTCCTGATGTTGATCTCCTCCAGGGGGATCCTCTTCTCCTCCACCTCCGAGGCGATGAACGTCTCTCGGGCTCCGCTCTCCACCTTGATCAGGCGGATCTTCAGCTCCTTGGGCGGCCCGTCCGACAGCGCCTTGAGCTTCAGGAAGTCGTTGGAGCCCAGCGTCGAGCCCGCCGCGTCCGCCTGGTCCTTGGAGGCCGCCACGTCGACTCCGCTCTGGGACGCCCACTCCGCGTGCTCTCCCTCGCTGGTAGAGCCCGCGGCCGCCTCCCTCCTCCTCTTCCTCTCCGCGTCCGAGTGGGCCCGCTCCTTTTCCCTGACCTCCTTGCTCTGGAGGTCCAGATCGCCAAGAATCCGCCTGTCCTTCTTCTCCTTGTGCCGTTTGCTGGAGCTCGAGTGGGAGGAAGAGGAGGAGGAGGAGGAGGAGAAGGAGGACATCTCTCGTTTCTCCCTGTGCTTTTTCTTCCTATCTGTCCTTTCCTCGTGCTTCTTGCTGCTGCTACTACTGCTGCCGTGACTGCTGTGGGTACTCCCATGTTTCTTCTTCTTGGCCTTCTCTCTATCCCTGTCCCGTTCCCTCTCTCTCTCAGGCTTGTGTCTGTCCTCGTGTTTGAGCTGGGTCTTGGTCTGGTCCGAGTGGTTCCTGCTGGGCAGAGACTGGCTGTTGAGGAACACCTCGCAGCTCCGGCCAAGCTCGGCCAGAGACGACTCCGAGATGGTGGTCAGCTTCATCTCCTCCTTAGGCTCTGTCTTGATCGTCTCTGTGAGGGAGCGAGACTCCTTTCCTGAGCTCATCCTCCTCTCCTTTCCGTCTTCCCTCCAGTCGTCTGGCTCCTCCACCTTTATGTTCCTGCTCTCTGGCCAGCCAATCGGGGAATGCGGCCGTGACTTCATGGGCGGGACAGCCGAGTTGAAGCTCGGCTGATTGGTAGAATCGGAGGTCGGGGAGGTGCTCTGCTGCTGCCGGCAGATGTCGGGGCCCAACGAGAGCGAGGAGGAGTACTTGACCCCGACCAGCGCAGAAGGCGGGGGGCGTCCGAACGGCCCTCCTCGGTAGACGTATTTCTGGCTCTCCAGCACGGAGTCGCTCGCCAGCGACTTGCTGTTGACGCCCGTCTGGTGGAGGTGGGGCCTCTGAGGAGGCGGGGAGCAGGACGGCGTGGTCTCCGACTCCTCGTCCTCGTCCTCGCTCTTCCCCTGCTCCGGGATGCCGTACAGCTTGGCCAGGTCACTGGGACTGTAGTTGGTCCCCGCCGTTCCCGATCCGGCGTCCATGTTCTGTCTGCCGCCGAGGGGGAGGGCGGGTTTGGGACTGCCGCCGTCGTCGTCCTCGTCGTTGAGGGAGGAGGTGCGGCTGCAGGGGGAGGCCAGAGAGCCCTGGCGGCTGAGGACAGGAGGGCTGGAGTGGTCGTCGAGTGACCCAAAGTCCTCCTGGGCTTGCTGCTTGGGCGCCGGGATGAGGTCTGGGGCGCACAGGTAGCTCTTGATGGGCGGCATGGCGCCGGCCTGGAAAGCGGAGACGCCGACGACCCGAGACCTGCCCTGGTCGCCGGCGCAGAGCTCCTCCTCCTTTTTGATGGACTCGTCCAGCATGGCCATGATGTTGGCGAGGCCGTCGGGCAGCAGGGTGGACATGTCCGAAGGCTCCTCCTCAAACTGGGCGCTGTCCGAGTCCCCGCTGGAGCTGTTGGTGCTGCTGCCCAGGCTGCCGAGCCCTCCGCTGGGCATGCGTCTCTGGAGGAGGCCCCCCGTGGTGCCGGAGCACAGGGCGTCTCTGGGGAAGGCCTGGAAGAGCTTCGGGGGGCCGAGGGCCCCAGCCTCCGGGCTGCCTCTCTCACTTTTGGGTGGTAGGCCTTGCGCCGTGGTCTGGTGGGGGTTGGAGGAGGGGGCAGGGCTGGGGTAGGAGGGCTGGGTCATCCCTGAGGTACTTTTTGAGGGGGGGTTGGGGCCTCCGTTGTTGCCCCCCCACATCTCTCTCTGCCTCTGCTTCTCCCTGGCGTACTCGGTCTGGGGGGTGAGCGGGGGGGGACGGAGTCTTTCCAAGGGGGTTGGGGGAGGCTGGATCCCTGCGGCCTGGACTGTAGGACAAGGGGGAACCCCTCCCCGGCTCAGCCAGGGGTAGGGGGGCGAGGACTGGGTCGAGGGTGGAGGATTGGAGTTGGTGACGGAGGAGAGGCATGGAGGTTGGGGCACGGAGGTTGACGACAACATCGATGGCGGCAAAGTTCTGTTTGACAGGAGTCTTTCCAAACTCTCGATGGCGCTCTCCTCTCTTCCTTTCCTCGTCATCTCCTCCTCCTTCATCTTCCTCTCCATTCTCCTCTTTCGCTCCTCCTCCTTTCTCTCGCACTCCCTTCGTTTCTTCCTCTCCTCTTCCTGTTTCTCCCACTCTCTCCGCTTCCTCCTCTCCTCCTCTTGCCTTTCCCACTCCCGCTTTCTCTTCTTCTCCTCCTCTTGTCTCTCCCACTCCCTCCTCCTCTTCCTCTCCTCCTCCTCCTCCCTCCTCTTTCTCTGCTCCTTCTCTCTCTCCCAGTCTCTCCTCCTCTCCTCTGCCTGCATGTGGCCCTCTAACTCTGCATCCAGTTTATCCAGAGCTTCTTCAATCGACTGGGTTACGGGGGCGGGGGGCTGGGGGGCGGGGTGAGAGTAACCCTGAACAGAGGGGCTAGGTTGGGGGCCGAGTCTGGAGAAGGATGGGTTTGAGGACGGCTGCGTGCCGGAGTGGTGTGGGGCAGGTGGGTGCATGGGGCGATGGAGGGGGGAGCTGGTCACAGCTGGGGCAGTTGGGTGCATGGGGCGATGGAGGGGGGAGCTGGTGACAGCTGGGGCAGTTGGGTGCATGGGGCGATGGAGGGGGGAGCTGGTGACAGCGGGGGCAGGGTTGGACGCCCTGCTGGTGATGACACTCTCTCCTGTCCTTCCCAGGCCTGATGACGAAGACGAGGGCGCCGAGGACGTCTGGTAGCGCTCTAGGTCGGATCGTCCATAGTAGGACTTCCCCTGTGTGGGCTGGTGGTTGCTGGGGGGCTGATGGGGCCTGGGGGCCTGAGAGGGGGGCTGGCTGGCTAGGCCCAGATGGGCTCCCTGATAGCCTGGGTGCAGGAGGGCATCCAGGGAGGAGGGGGTGGTGGTTTGGGGCCCTCTCCAGGTGCTGCTGCTGCTGTTGACTGCTGAGCAGACAATAGGGGGCGCTGTGGTCACAGTAGAGATGGCAGGTCCAGAAATGACACCACCGGAACTGTGGGAGTTGGAGTAACGATTCACGGAACAGGGAGGCTGGGAAACGGGTGGGTTCTGGGTGATGACAGGGGTCCGAGTGGAGGCCGGGAGGCCGAGGGGAGGGGGGCTCAGGTGCTGATGATGCTGGCTCTGGGATGGGGCTGGAGCCCGGCTCTCCTGATGGTTCTGGTTGTGGCTCTGCTGCCCCTGAGGTACTGTGCCGGGGACCCTGTAGTGAGCAGACTCCATGTTATGATGGTGGCCTGGCCTGCCCTGGTTGGGGTGTCTCCAGACCTGATGTTGGGCCTGGTTCTGGGCCTGGCTGTGCAGCTGAGGTACTGAGGACGAGCTGGCAGGAGGGGGGCCCTGCAGCCCTGGGTGGGGCTGGAACTGGGGATGGCTGTAAGGCACGCCGGTCGGGTTTGCTGGTGAGGGCTGGGGGTGAGGGTGGGCGTGAGGGTGCTCTCGGTCCCCCCTGGAGGGGTGAGGAGGGGGCTGGATGCCTGAACGGCCCCCCTGGTTGGGCCCCCTCTGAGGCGGTGCGGCCCTGGGCTCCACACGCGGGGGGGCTGAGACTGGCTTGTTGGTGTGGGGGTAGGAGGAAGGGTGGTGCTGGTTGTGAAGGGATTGATTGAGAGCCTGAGGTTGGAAGGGAGGTTTGTGGGGTGGGGGGGCGCCACGCCCCTGCTGGGGGTAACCCCCAGGGGATGAGGTGGGGGTGAGAGGCGAGGGGGCGGAGGGTTGGGGGGGCTTGTAGGTGTAACCACCGCCCATGCCTGGCTTGCCCGAGTCCTGGAAGAAGACAAAAAGAAAGTATTAGAACCCACAATTGTTCACAATGTGTGCTTCTTGTTTTAGCTGCCCGCAATGCTTTGGGGCTATCTTGTTGTTATGATCAGTGACCTATGCACTTTGTAAAGCTCTCTCTTGGAAGTCGCTTTGGATAAAAGCGTCGCTAAATGAATAAATGTACATGTAGAACCCGGGAGCTCAGTACACTTTATATCGACTAAACACATAATAATCAATAATAAAGCTTCTTCTACAGGCGATATCACAAGAGGGCTTCACATACACCCATAGAACTGCACCTAAACCAACCTAAAACCCTCAAAGAAGACAAGGTGCTGGAGCTGTCTTACGGTTCTGACCTGAAACTCCAGGGAGGGGTTCTTGCGTTCGGGCTGGGGCCAAGGGGCATTGGCCTTGTGTATGGGGTTCCAGAAAGTGGGCTTGGGAGGGGGGTAGCTGGGCTGCAGGGGGGGCTGGCTGGCACCAGGGAACCTCTGCATCCCTGGATGAGGTACCTGGAGAGGAGAGCAGAGTTCACAGTCATTAACCATGTCAATGCTCATACGAGACCCAATAATGATGCTAGCGGTAAGTTGAATGCAGCAAGAAACACACAAAAGTGGATTCTAGTTACATTTAGGCGTTTAGCTTATCCAGAGCGACTTACAGTAAGTACAGGGACATTCCCCCCCAAGGCAAGTAGGGTGAAGTGCCTTGGCCAAAGACACGTCATTTTGCACGGCCGGATTAATAACCCGATTACCTAACCGCTCAGCCATCTGACTTAGTTAACAACAGTTGCAATCCCAGGAAGCCTAAACCAGGTCCATTCTTTCAGCTTTCGTATCCACACAGCAGAGCAGAGGACGGCCGCACGGAGGGCACCAACCTGGTCTGAGCTCCTCTTCCTCTTGCTGGGGCTGGGGCAGTCGTCTCCTGGGCGCGACGAGGGGTGCAGCGGGGGGGGCGGGGCGTGCTGGATGACCGAGTGCTCTCCCAGAGGCGGGGCCGGCCTCTTCAGCTGACCGCCCATCATCTTCCCTGGGTAGCCCCTCTGCTGGCCCTGGGGGGTGACCGAGACACGGAGACACACATGAGAGGCCACCTCACACAGCACCAGGGGAGATGCACACCAGCTGTTGTTTCTCGCTTTCTGACCCATGTTTCTATGATAAAACGTGGGTTCGTTTTTTTGTCTGGCCATACTGTATACTGTGGGCTCAGGTCACGTGACGTGTGCTGGATGTGAGAGGAGGAGAGAAGAGCTGTGGGCCCAGGTCATGTGGCGTGTGTCATGTGACATGTGTCCTGGATGTGAGAGGAGAGAGAGAGAGAGAGAGAGGGGCCTACCTGCTGCACCTGCGCCCACAGCTCATCTCCCAGGGGGGGCGGGGCCCTGGAGATATGCTGCTCCTGAGGTCCCCCGTACTGATGGACAGAGGGAGGAAGAGAGGGAGGAAGAGAGGGAGGAAGAGAGGGAGGAAGAGAGCGGGAGAAGGATGATTAAATCTCTCCTGACAGCGACCTTCACTTCCCCTTCTCCCTTCAATTCCCAAGTCGACCGATCGTCGCCGTGCTCCGCCCCTCTTCCCTTACCTTCAGCAGCTGATTGGGTCTGCCGGGGGGGTGATGGGGGGTGGGGGGAGGTCCCGGGTTGTAGCCGTTGTGCAGGCGAGGCGCGTGGTCGCCTGGCAAGGGTCCGGGTCCCGGGGGAGGGTGGGACTCGTACAGCTGCTCCCAGACGTGGTGGGGAGGGGGGGGAGGCCTCTGGGCCGGCTCCCTCTGGAGGGCAGGGAGCATGGCCGGGGACAGGTCCAGCTTCTCTCCCCCGCGTGCCTGCATGGGACTGGGCAGAGACACACACACAGACAGGGGAGGCTCAGATAACATTACAACTACAAATACCACAGACAAACACTAGGCATGCCTGCTTGTGTGGGTGTGTGCGTGTGTGTTTGTCGAGTTCTGCACTCACCCATTATTGTAGTATTTACTGGGATGGTTCAGTCCACCCATGTGATTGGGCGGGAGGTGGGGAATGAGCTGGTGTTGATTGATACCTGGTGAACACCTGGTAGAGAGAGGGGGGAGAGAGTCATTCGACTTCCAAGCCTGTGTTGACTTAAAAGGGAATTTTCCTTTGTTTGAATGTATCCAAAGATTACAGTTAACCTTTTTGAGGACGTGTTCAAACAGGGGAGGTGTGCCCTGTGTGTGTGCGTGTACGGTGTGTGTGCACTTGTGTGTGTGTGTGTGTGGTGGTTGCCGTGGAGACGGGCCTACCTGGCAGGTGGCGCCCAGGTGCGGCCGCCCACGGGAGCCCATGGTCCCCGACTGAGTCCGTCCAGAGGGAAGGAGTCCCGTGTGCCACGCCCGCCAAACTGCTCTACCGCGTGATGCATCCAGCCTGGGGTCGCCACGGGAGACAAGGATCAGTCAGACAGCACACACACACAGGAAACCGCACACTTCTCTCACGCACACACACACCAATCAACAGAGTAAGCAGCATTGCACAGAACAACAAATAAGGTCACAAGAGACAGCACTGTGTCACACACACACACACACACACAGACCCCACCCAAATGCCCAGACAGCCAGATGGCTGGTACCCACCACAGTAGCTGTGTGTGTGAAGCCCTCCACTGCAGAACAGAGAAGGCCACCCTCCCAACACAGAGCAGGGAGCGTCTGCAAGTCTGCCTGTCAGGCTACAGCACCAAGGAACGACAAGCCTGTTGGCTGGAGAGGGAGGGAGTGAGGGATGTACAAAAGTCAATACATGCCAGTGGGCCTTCCAGTATACAGTTGAGACTAGGCAGGAGATCAGGACTGCAGAACTGACTGATGGAGGGAGAGAGGGATGGAGAGAAACTAGACAGATGGAAGAAAAACAACAACCAAACAAGACCCCAGATACCACATTCTGTAGAAACAGAAACTCTTTATCCCTCTCTATACAGACACAAATAATCTTTCTCCCGTGTGTGTGTGTGTGTGTGTGTGTGGGCGAAAATCTTTCGTTGCATCAGAATGTAACCATGAGGCTGGTCGTATGCTGTCTTTGTCTGCTCTGCTGCAGTGGCACGTCAGAGCCCCTAGGGGGCGATGGCGAGCCTGGAGCCGACTGGCAGGATTACTAGCCGAGCACAGATGGCTCGTCAGAGGAGAGCACGGAGGTTAGGCTAATCCTCAGCGGGGGCCTTCTGATAAGAGCCGACAGAGAGAGAGACACGACTGGACACGCGCCAACTGCGTGTGCGTGTTTCAGGCTAAGTGTACAAGGTTGGGCGTGCGTTGAGCCAATTGTGTGCGTTTGAGCGTGGGCATATGTGTATTGTGTGTGTGTGGAGTGGATCCACTGGTTTAATCTCATTACAGCAGGCGTGATGGAGAGGGAGAAGGGACTAGAACAGACGGCCTGAGGAGGATGGGAGGATAGATTAAGAGGAGATTCTTTAGAGGAAGGAGAGGGAACAAACCGGGTATCTCTCACACACACACACACACCTTCCCACACATCAAAAAGATCCGCACAAAGGATCAGTGGAGAAATACATCAAAAAGGCCTGACAGATAGTCTTACACACACTCAAACAAAGAGACTCAATACAAAAGAGAATCTTGCCAAAACCACACAAACACACACACCACACAAAACACACACAAAACACACAAACACGCGGGACGATCCAGTCTTGCTCAGCAGAATGCTCCCAGTTGGAGATCCTAAATTAGCAGGCCTCCCACACAACTGTCTCTTCATCCTCTCTCTCTACTGTCATCCCTCCCTCCCACACAACTGTCTCTTCATCCTCTCTCTCTACTGTCATCCCTCCCTCCCACACAACTGTCTCTTCATCCTCTCTCTCTACTGTCATCCCTCCCTCCCACACAACTGTCTCTTCATCCTCTCTCTCTACTGTCATCCCTCCCTCCCTCCACAAAGCCTGGCAGGGAGGGTATTTTGGGTGTTCCACTTTTAGATTTCAGAGGGACGGAAATAAACCCTCCTCCGCCTGGTGTGTGTGTGTATGTGTGTGTGATCCTGATACAGCATCCAGACACCACTGGCATGTAAAGATAGACTCACACACACACACGGCGGACCGAGTGACTGTCATAAACAGCCTCCTTAAACGGAATGCTCCAAGACATTCCCATGGATGAATGCAGACACACACAATAACAGACAGACTCTTCTTACCTTAGAGTTTAGCACCTTATGAAGATTCACAGTCTTGAGTCTCAGCTTCTGCTGTCAGTCATCTCTCTGGGGCTGCCTCAACCCTGAGACAGGGAACAGGGGGGGGGGGAGAGGAGGGAGATATTTAATTTCAAGCAATCACACAGCAGATATCAGATGTACCAGGAGAGGTTCTCCACGCGTCTACAGAATGCTACAAACTGGGCTGGGTTAGAAATCATCTTTTCCAAACAGAAAGTTTGAACAGTTCATTTTCCCGCACGAGTTTTGCTGTCAATGAGCTTCCTGTCAATGAGCTCAGCGTTACTGAAGTGCAGCTATCAGTATGACTTGGGCAAGCCTCTCTCCCACATGCTGACTGTAGGAGACTGGTGGAGCAGAGGAGAGCAAGTCACCCCCTTTACTCTCACCATCTCTCTCTCTCCCGAGTCGACACGCAGCCAAGGTGTGGAAGCCGGGGGAAGGAGGAGTGTGTGTGTGTGGAGGGGGGGGGGGGGGGGACACACGACGACAAGGGGAACAAGGGTGGGGGCCACACACACACACACAATAGCAAGTCTGCTAGCCTAAACAGCAGCACTGAAAACGTGCATGGGAAGAGAATGGAGAGTTAAGTCAACTACCACATGTACAGGAGAAAGAGCTAGCGAGCGAGCGAGGTCAGACAGTGTAGGTTGCAATTAGTTGTGTTTTATAGAGGGTGTGTTTGTTGTTGCGTTGCCGGGACCTGACCAACAGTCGTCTATTTCGGTAACCACGCTTGACGACGGGGAGAAGACGACCTGATCTAGAGACACGACCCGTGTGAAAAAGGAAACTTTCGTTGACACACAACGTATGTCACACAATGTGACAAAAGCGCCAAGCTAACTAAACATGCTCGCTCAGTACACCATCTGTACGCTTTATCTGTTACCCCCGGTTACACAGCGGGATTAAATGCAGTTATCTGAGCTGCGTGTGTGAAGCTAAGATAGAGATAGAGATGTGTGTGTGACTGAGTGAGAGAAAGGTAGAGAGAGGTAGAGAAAAAGAGAGAGGGAGAGAGAGACATAGGGAGAGAGAGAGGGAGAGAGAGACATAGGGAGAGAGAGAGAGTACTGTATTTCAGAGTATCCGGGGTAGCTAGGTCAGGGAAACCCCCAGCCTGTGAGACAGTGAGTCAGCATGGGAGAAAGGGCTTACCCCAAATGCGGGGCTTAACCCCCCCCCCCCCCCCCATGGGACGTCACTTAAAGTCATGTAAGGTAACGGGGGGGGCGTGTCACCAGTGATGAAATCACAGGGAATTTCTCAGAGCGCCTTTCGCCGCGTCATGGCTGCTGGTGGGCGGGATGTGTTTTGAAACAACCAACAGGAAGTCTCCGGGGGGAGTTTTACAGTGAAGAGAGGAATCGTCGACTACCAAATAATACCGACGCGACGTGCGGTCGGTTGGGGAGTAACCCTTCTCCTTCCCGTTGATGTACTGATGATGAGAAGGATGCCGTAAATGAGGGCGATTGGCCACACGACTGAGCATTCACTCACACACTTCATGAACTCCCCTCAATACACAAAAAATCACGACACGATAATAGATTTATGTAACAATCATCTTTTTTTGGTTGGGGTTGACAATGTGTGTCACCATGTCACCAAGCCCCCCCACAGCTGTCTTGATCAGTGAAATCCCCCTCCCTTCAGACATCAAAGGCCTCTTCCTGTCACCACCCCTGTCGCCCTGGTTACCGCAGAATTCTGAGGAAAGGGGGAGGACAGAGCTCTGTCTGTCTGGGGGAGGACTGGCTGGGTGGGGGATTGCCATGACAACCGGCGCTGAACCACAACATCCACCGAATAGGATCTTGAAGCATCTTGATGCTTGGCCATGTTTCAATGTTTACTGACGTCTCACTGATGAATCCAGATGTTTGTCCGTCACCAAGGCAACACCATGGAGTCGAGGCAGATGAGGACAATGAGATGTCTCGAACATGGGCCCTTTCCCCTCACTCAGGGGGCGGGGAAAACACACACACAGTGAAAAATAGACTGTTGAGAGTAGTCTGAGAGGTACAGGAAGGGAGAGAAAGAGGAATAAGAAGATAGGAGGAAGAGAGAAAATGGGGATGACCAGAACAGACAGCATTCAGTGCCTGACTAGGGTTGACGGGTAAGAGAGAGATTTGATCACAGAATAGAGAGATGGACAGAATGTTCCGGAGTGTCTTGTGGAGGCTTTTTCTCCCTCAATCTCTCTGTCCCTCAATCTCTCTCTTCCTCAGTCTCTCTCTGCCTCAATCTCTCTCCCCCCCAGTCTCTTCCTCAGTCTCTCTCCCCTCCAGTCTCTCCCTCAGTCTCTCTCTCCCCTCCAGTCTCTCCCTCAGTCTCTCTCTCCCCCAGTCTCTCTTTCTGCCTCAGTCTCCCCGTCTCTCCCTATCTGATGCTGCCACTGATAAGGATCTCGCTCCAGAGGAAACAACGTCAAACACGCTTGCTTCTACCTCCCCATGGCTGGCTGCCAGTGTTTGGTTTGCTCGTCTTTCCAGCATCACACATGACGCATGCACGAAGACATACAGACCTGGTGTTGCAAGCAGTGGTAGAGGACTGGTTCAGTTAGAATACAGAGTGTGTGTCTGTGTGTGTGTGTGTAAGGAGGGGTGGGGGAGTAGGGTCAGTTCAGGACACAGGGGTGGGGGAGTAGGGTCAGTTCAGGACACAGCTAGCTCTCCTCATTCTCTTCGTCCACTCTGGCCAACTGTTCTCTCCAGCTCTCTGTTCGACCTTGTTTATAACAGTGCCAGTTTGTGTCTCTCGACCCAGTCATCTGAAACTTCTTCTTTTTGGTCTAACTTTGTTGAAACTGTTCTGATCTGCTGGCTGGCAGTTAAAAGGATGTAGATGGAAACACAGCAGCTGACAGCAAAATGTCACATATTCAGCTCTCTTTCTGTTGCCTCTAACTGCCTTCACACCTGGGTTGGAGACCTCAATCTCAGATCAGTGTGTGTGTGTGTGTGTGTGTCCGTTATCAACAAACCGCAAGCTCACACGTGCCGTGTGTGTGTGTGTGTGACACATTGAGAAAAGTAGAAGAGAGAAGAGGCTTGGCCAAGTGCAGACAGGAAGTTGCCGTCACAAGCACAGGAAGTAGGCCTCCCTGGGAGGAGGAGGGGGGAGGGGATGACTCTTCCTGTGGAACAAAAAGGATGTGGGTGAAAAAGAAAGTGATATTGATCGAGAGACACAGCACTTGTGAAAGAAATATGCCTAAATATGAACAAAAGTCGCTTTACGGCGAGTTGCTTTTCAGTCTCGAAATAGCTGTTGGTCGTGAGGTAACAGGATGAAGCAGGAGGTCCCCCTGAACATGGAGGGTTTGTCATCTGGCAACCAAGAGAAGTTTGGCATCAGAAACCAGGCTGTGTGTTGTGCCTATGTTCCTCTTCCAGTACGTCGAGCAAGTTCCCTCATCAACAAGCTGACTTCAGAGAAAGAGTGACGAGCTGCTTTTACAACAACAACAAAAACGGCGTGATCTCAAAAGTCAGTCAAAGAGATTGTGATCCTCAAAGTATGTTGTGTTACAATCTGAATATCAACATGTTTTCCCGAGATATTCAGAATCAACGTGTATGTTTTTCACTTACTACCGGCACAAAAATTGAAGTCTTTCTCACTTTCCACTGTTCCGCTCAATCAAAACCCCAGAACAGTCTTTCGTTTCTCAGAAAGACAGAGACACACGATATGACAGCAGCCCACGGTGACACAGTCTTTCTGGGAAAGACGAAACATCTCAAAACTTAGCAAAAACACGCTACCCCCCCCCCCCCCCCCAAAAAACCCTGCCACACACACACGCCATGCCACTCATTTCCAATGCCCCTTCCCAGAACTGAGACAGACACACACCACTGTCTCTGCATTACCCCCAAACGCTCAAAAACTAGAACAGAGAAGAGACTCTGTTCCCTTGACAACGGTTGCTGTGGAGTCGCTGGCGTCGGCAAGGCTGTGTTACAGAGGTGGATTCAGATGGATAGAGAGATAGAGGTAGAAAGAGAGGAGGAATGATTGAGCGGAAAGTAACTCATGCCCACCCCCCACTCCACAAGTCATACAAGTGTCTGATTCACCAAAAGGAGCAGGCAGTGTTCTCCATCTTCCCTGCTGATCAACAACAACAACAAGACTAACTACATGTAGTCAGCAGAGGAGGAGATCATCACAATACACCCGGAACTTCAGAGTCCCTCCCTCCCTCCCTCCCTCCCGAACAACATTCTCATCTCTCCAGAGTCACCGGGCGTTCTTCCTCCCTGCACGTGGAGGACAAGTGGGGGGGGGGGGGGGGCCTCCAGCTGTTCATACGAGGACGGTAATTGTGCCCCGTCCGAGGCGAGGGGCCTGGGAGCGCTGACGCACATCTGCCATCCCTGCCATGGCACACTGGTCGCTCCGTTTGGATTCAACAACAAGGTGGTTGTTTACCAATCTGCTAAATACCTGCATCGCTTGCCCCCTCCCGCCTCCTCTCTCTCCAACAGATATTTATGATGATACATTTCTCCTCAGTAGCCACCCCCTCTCTCCCCCTGTTCCAGCTCATGCTGCGTTCGCCTCTCATGCAGTCCACCGGTGAAGGAGGAGGAAAAGCTCGTCATGGGGTGACGTGGGGACAAACAGACGGGCAGAAAAAGTGAATTCCTTCCTCGTGTGTGTTTCGGGTGTGTGAGTCACACACACACGCATGTTTACGCACCTCCCTTTCACTACTGCATCATCAGTGGCACCATGCCAGTGAACACCGAGAAAAGCGACTCTCATATTAGAGCTCTCGCATCCAAAACAGGAACTACACAACCAACGAGACAGTCGAGTGTGGCTACCTCCGTCGTTAGAGATGAGTATTCCAAGGTTCTAACGTTCTAGAAGCTTCACACGCAAAAGTGGAATACCGAGCATGTATTACTAAGCTGTCCTCCTCTCAGACACACTTCCTGTAACTCTCCTTACAGACTAAATAAAACACTTGACTTGAAAACAGAAGCTTCTGGAAAACAGTGGTTGCTTTCAACATCCAAATAGTTCCCCTTATATAACTCTGACCATGCGGTTTGTGACACACACACACACACACACACATTGTCTCACAATTCCGAGACATTCAAGTTGTGAATGTAAGAACTGGAAAACCTGAACAACGTGAAAGTGTGTCACACTCTCTCTCACTCTCTCTCTCTCTCACAAACAGTTTCATCATCTCCCTCAAAAGGCTGAGTGGGTGTTTAGATGATTAGAGCTCGAACCGGCCCACTGCCCCACATTACTCATGTCACACACCCTTTTCCTTACACCACACTTTCACACCCATCCTTTACACACACAAGCCACACCTGTCGCTACGATCCATCATTCTCTCACCCCCACACAGCAGCTACATACAGCACCTGTCCATGGGGACGAACATCAAACGTATCACAACACAAGCGTCAAACGACCCCCGTCTTTGTCACCTTTTGTCCGTCTCCACACACCAGACAAAAGGTAATCGTTCTACATCTCGATATATTTGTATCGAGTTCCTTTTCCCCCCCTCTCTATAATATGACTCAATTAAACCATCGTTTTAAAGTCAACTGTCTCACTCTCACTACCCCCACAAAAAAAAGTGTCGTACTGCTTTAATGACATGCTTAGTGTTCGTCATCGTACTAGACTGGGCGGCGATTGTTCATTCACTCGCGTTTGGAATCACGGGACTAACGGGGGCGGGTGATTCAAGAGTCCGTATTCAGACAGACATAAATGCCATATGACAGCAGTGGACCTTTCGTACGCTTAACCCTGCCCTAACTTACTGCTCCGACATCAAAGGGGAACAAACACGACAGTCGTTTCCATGTCTATCACTCAGATGGATCGGAAGTGGACGTTCAAAGGGTTTTCTCGACCCCATGCCAGCACACTCCCGTAGAACGACGCGTTTATAGCCTCGTCATAAAATGCACGGGACCGAGGCGAGCTCGTTTTAAAGAGTTTTATTTCACTCCTCCCCTCCTGAATTCTCATGAATACCATGAACGTAGGCTGTGTGATACCACAACAACACTCGTCTCCGAGTTAAAAGCACCTTTCATTACGGCAATTTCCCTTCTCCGTCGGGCGAGACGCAGAGCCATTCTCAGAAGTCTTTCCAACATAATATAAGCTACCAAAACTGGATCGACAACACAACCAGGCACCCCTCCCCCCGGGCAGAGAGGTTAGGGCAATGCAAATAACTTCCTTTCAATGCAGCCCTTTGTGTACGTAAAGACTGACTAGGGGCAATCCATTCACTTTACAAGGAAGCCTATAGCCCACCTCGCCCCTGTCCATCCATCCTCCAAGACCCCTGCCCACTTGCACACACAATGGCGTGGGATCTTTCCTACACAAGCATTTCTTAAAACTCGTCTTTCCCCCTCTCCTTCACAATCTATCCACCAAATCCAATAACACGTGCAACTTCAGTGTTATGATGACGATCGTTCTCAACTTTTTAAAAGGCAATATATAGCCCAAGTATAGTAACAAGAGTTGCTGTAGCTTTCAGTGCATCAAAAACAAAAACAAACCAAGTCCTAAGCTTTCGCTTTAGTTGCATACAACAAGCAAGGCATACGTTTAAATTTAAAATTATTTAAAATTCATATCGTATGTGGTCAAATATTTACGCACGGGGATATTCCCCCAACCAATCAATTGGACACGCTCAAGCGGCAGTCGGAGGAGCGAGTCTTCCGGTTACATTGGCTTCCTTTCGCCATTGGTCCAGTCAAGGCTAATAACACTCATTCGGTAAGCTATCCTAGCACACAAATGGACAACATAGGCAGGTTATGAACAAGCATTTCCTTCGTTCTAACGTCAAGAAACACACCGATAAGTTAAAAACAAAACAAATAATAGCCTACGCGGTTTAGTTAAATAAAGCCTGAAGTCTTACCGTTGGGAAAACTCTTTCAACAAGATCAACTTAGTAAGCACCAAAACGACTGTTGGTCTAGAGTGACAGCTTACAGTAGGCTACTTTCTCCACAAATGGTTAGAGTTAAACATTTACAGTAGGTCAATAAATCAATCGCTAGGCTACTAGGCTGTAGTGTAGTATCTTAAAATGTTACCACTTCGGGCAGTGTTGAAATTATCGAAATCAGCCAATCACCTACAGTGCTCGAGCGTAGTGCATCTCTGGTGAAGTCCCCGAAAAAGATCAGACGGAGTTTTCAGCAGTAAAATATCCCAGTGTATTCCAGTATCCGTGGGTTCAGTCGGTATTGCTGTCCCGCAGCGCGAGCTGTATTCGCAAGTTTCTAGCTCAGTCTGCAGATAAATTCCAGCGACTTCGTATAGGACAGCCTTCTCCAACCGGCTAAATACAATCCGTCTCTCTTTCCTACGGCGCTCACTCGTAAACTAATCACCAGATGCCCTGAGAATGTCTGCCCTGCTTGCATCTATCGACGAGATCGTTTTGTTTTTATTATTCCGTTTGTTTGTTTGTTCTCTCTTTTTACGATCCTCGTCGTCGTTTTCTCTCCACACAGAAGCCAAGCAGGGATCGAATTGCGCTGAGCTCTGTTTTAAAGGGACGAGCTACTTGGCTCGAAGCTCAACCTATGATGCTATCGCTACGGAGCGCCACACACCAACACACTGGCCTCCACACACGTACGCCCCTCCTCTGCTCTTCGCTCGCTGACGTCACCGCACGGCCCCGGAATTCCCTGACAGCGCAAACTGGCACCGGATCCAACTCCAAGCCGCGTCCGCTACCGGAGCTTGTTCACGAGCCTCCGTCTTTTTTTAAAGGTGGACTCGTGACCGGCCCACTCGCAGGTCCGCAGGACTCAGTTTCCGACCGACTGCCTATTTTAGGACAAGGAATTATGTCCTGACGCCATAACGAGGCTATTATTCCAACCGGCCAGAACAGATATGTCGGGAGAATGATAATCACTACAGCCCTCGATCGAAAATAAATTTTTTATTTTTGGCAATTTTACAGTTATAACAAATATATGACATGAACGAGTAAATATATAAATACCCTTATCTATTATAAAAACATTAAGTACTATTAAGATATGAACGATAAGCTTCATCATTAACGGATTTAGAAACTGACTTCCATACAATTACCAATCAGTTAGTTGCTTTGCCATGGCTAAACTCCATGTCTTAAGTTTAGCCAAGACATTTTAGTTAAAGTGAGATTCAGTATGAGAAGTCTACTGACAACACCTATCAGGCTCCTCTCCCAAGCAGACTATACTACTGCTTGAGCGTGTTCAGTAACCAGCAAGATTCATGCTGCTTTTTTTAAAGACAGAAACGTGTGATAGATACAAACCCCAGGATTCAACAATACCAAACAGATGACTTGGTGTACCAGCATGTGTCAGACACACACAAAAGAACACCCCATCAGTAGATCCACTAAGCCTCATGATACAAGGGAACAAAATGTGTCTACAACAAGAGCATCAGGAGCGCGTCATGGCAGCAACAAAAGGAGACTCTCACACACGATGATAGTGCAATGCTGAACTGCCTGTTCCCAGACAGTAAATTAGATAGTAAGCCTACCAAAGAGTTCCTCTCTGGCACAATGAACATACCAGGTGCGTTTCCTCCCAAGAGATCTCTGACACACACACACACGCTCTCTCTCACTCTCTCCCTCTCTGTGTGTGTGTACGTGTGTGTGTGTGAGAGCGTTGTGGGAGCCATCAGCCCAGAGCAGTAAGCAGGAAGGGGCCTAGTGATTGATGTGGCCTGGGTGGGACTACAGTGCACACACACACACACACACACACACACACACACACACACACACACACACACACACACACACACACACACACACACACACACACACACACACACACACACACACACACACACACACACACACACAGCTCTTACCCATGTGTTACTGTAGATGTGTGTGTGTGTGGGAATATAAAGTGTACGCCCCCCTTCCTGTCCCACTACAGTTAAGAACAGGGGGGGGCGGCGAGGGGGTTGATAATCCCAGGTGTGTATTTGTGAGGGAGGAGAAGGGGGAGGAGAGGGGGGAGGAGAAGGGGGAGGAGAGGGGGGAGGAGAAGGGGGAGGAGAGGGGGGAGGAGAAGGGGGAGGAGAGGGGGATTGAACAAGGGACGAATCAGTGAGGAGGGGAAGGCCGGAGGAAGAGAAGGGGGTTCAGTTAAGTTCTCACACACTAGAACAAATATAGCATCTACCCTCATGGGTATCTGAAACATTCCTGTCATTCCCGCTTCTTACACACACATACAAAGTCATGCTTTATGCTTGGGCCACACAGCTTCAAATGACTTGGTGTGCTGTGGGACCGGCAACATGTGTCTCTATCACAAGAAGAAGAAAGGTTTATTGTTCCTCCAGAAAGGACACATGTATGCAGGAAGTGACAACACCAACACACACACACACACACACACACACACACACACACACACACACACACACACACACATGCTGGACATAAAGTTCTTGCTCTGCATTCATCCCGTCCCACTGTCCTTCCTCTAATGGCAGCCCGGAGCAGTGGTCAGCCACATCCAAGGGGCCAAGTCCAAGTGCTCACCCATGTCAAACAGTAACCCTGGCAGGAATCGAGCCCTGGACCTTCTTACTGTCAGACGGCAATGCAAGAACTGAAGCCGAATGTGTGATTTAGTCTGAGACCAAGAGAGAAATAGAGTGTGTGTTTTCAGTTGTAAGACATGCCACTGATACAGACAGTAATGTGTGTGTGTGTGTGTGTATGTGTATGTGTGTGTAGTAGGAGGAGGAGGCATCACAGTTACAGCTCATCTCTGCCTCCGGTACGTGGAACTGTGTGTGTGTGGATCAGTGAGAGATGGTGAGTCAGTTATCAGGTACACAGTGAGACCGTCAGACTATCACTCCCCCTACACACACACACACACACACGTGAGACAGCCAAGTTCTCCTGCTGGGTTGTGTGAGTGGAGCGTTACAGAGGTGGTCTCTACTACTGGAGTTAGATGACAGGACAGGCCAGGCTGAACCTAACCCCTTCAGACAGACAGGCTGAACCTAACCCCTTCAGACAGACAGGCTGAACCTAACCCCTTCAGACAGACAGGCTGAACCTAACCCCTTCAGACAGACAGCAGGTGTAACCCTTCCAGCTCCCTGAAGAGCTTGAAGGAGAGTAACAGGAAGGTCTGTATGTTTGACATATAGAAACGTTTGGGATGTGATGGGTTAAACTCACACACTCACTCACTCACTCCTGACTCAGCAAGGGCTACAAGTCCAGTGAGTCGTACTCACCAAGACAGTGACACATTGTGACCACACAAAACACACACACTCACACATTTATCGAAAGAAAGAGCATGTGTTTGTATGTAAAAAGGAGAACTATGGGACTCAGTACCATGACCAGCACCATGACCCCCCTCCTCTCACCCCCCATGAAAAGAAAACCTGTCTCACTCTCCTCTCCTTCTCTTACTCTTACTCTTACTCACTCTCCGGTGTTCCACAGTCTGGTGTTCCGGAACTTTCTAACACTTCCTCCTCTTTCCAGGGAAGACACCAACTTGCCAGCTTTGTGGGAGTACACGTGTGTATGAACATGAGTGCGTGCGCGTGTGTGTGGGAACGTTTGTGTGCGTGTGTGTGACAGAAGGTTGAGTCGCTCAGAGAGAGAGGGCTTACCAGGTGAGTGTAGAAGCTCTGGTCTGTCCCAGCAGCAGGGGGGTTGTTAGAGTGTCACCATACTTCCTCCTGCTCCTCCTTCTGCCAGCACCTGCTAAACACACAAGAGGAGCACACGGTCACCCACAGTCTAACACACTTAGCACCCTCTTTACATTACATTTACATGTAGTCATTTAGCAGACGCTCTTATCCAGAGCGACTTACAGTAAGTACAGGGAGGCAAGTAAGGTGAAGTGCCTTGCCCAAGGACACTCGAACTGGCGACCTTTAGATTACTAGCCCAATTCCCTACCCACTCAGCCA